>NC_041370.1:23456382-23678882 GCF_900634415.1 Cottoperca gobio | reverse complement strand
ACCGACTTCATACAACTTCATGCTATAAATTAACATAATATATACTATAATCCTTTGGGACTCACTTTCCCACAAAGTATTTTTTTCTCAGGCAGCACAAGCTCCCAAGCAATGTACTGGCCCCAACCAACTGTTTCACTTCCACTCTCAACAAACCAGTTCTAATCTCATACATTGTTTTCATCTGCGTCGATCAGGCCGGTCGGCTGAAATGTGGCAGTGTTTTTGAGATTGTGTGCATGTGAGATTGTGTGCATGTGAATGCTTGTGTACATGGTCGGAGATATTGCAAATTTGCGATTGTTATAAACTGAGGAGCACCTCAAAAATTAGAGCTGATTTTAAGAAGGCCATGCATGCTTTTAGACATATAGTTTAGCTCCCAGTTAGGTTGTTAAATTGCAGCTCCATTATGAGTGCAGGCTCAGATCTTCAGGCAGGGCTCAATACTAAATCTAAGCAGGCTTTTACAGTCAGGCCCCTTCAGCTGTGGAACTCCCTGTCTGAGGATCTCAGGGTGCAGAATTAGTGATTTTTCAATCACCTCTCAAAAAGTATCTTTTGTTATGCTTTTTTGTGAATGTTTTATTTCCAACATCAACATCTGTTTATTTTATAATCAATATTATTATTTTAATTTTATATTAATTTGTGCTATTTTTTTGCATTTCATTTTTGTATCATTTTAATTGTCTGGTTGTATTTGCCTCATTGCAGTTCGAAAATATTATAAACATGGGTCAACTACGTAAAGCACTTTCTTTTAAAAAGTGCTATACAAAAAAAGTGGATTATTTATTATTTATTTATATTACCTCGACAAAACCATCTCTGTGGTTCAGGGCCTGGAAGGACAGAATACCTGAATTCAGGGGGAAATGTTTCTCAAAAGCTCATCTTCATGGCAAGTACTTTTCACAGAGCACAGGCTGAGTATTTCAGGAAGGAGACACCACTCACATTTACTACAACAAAATGTGGAAATCTTGAAAATGTGTTCTTGTCTTTTATTGGTTTTAGTTACACATGATTCTATATTAACTGCAATACATGTTGGTCTGCTTCTGACTGAATTCTTTAAAACAATGTTAATGTTGTATTTTTAAACAGTACAGCAATTTATTTTACACTCAACACAATGCATTGCCATTTTCAAAAAACATGATCCTGATCATGGAACAGTTTTTAACCATGTCGAGATATTCCCAACATCCACGATACGGCTTTAGGTCAGAAAGTAAATCTGTAGGCGTCAGTTAAACAAGACATATCTCTTTTTGTATTGCTGTACAAGTCTGGAAACTCATCACACAAGAGGAAGATACACATATCCTCACAGTAGTATGTGAAGCACAATACACTCTGCAGTGTTTAGTTTACCATTTGAGCCACCCAGAACCCTTCACTCCACCTACAGTACATGTACACTGTCTTGTAAATAAAGTGTGTGTTGCACAGTAGATCCACAGAGTGAAAGTACTAAAAAAAGAAAGAAGTTAGTCAAACAACTGGTCAAACGAACATTCCTTAATGTTGAACCTTACAGGTAGTCTACACAAGGAATGTTTAACAGAACAGCTATGTACCTTTCAATCAATACAACTGATTAGCCGAGGCTACACGTAATGGCTCGCCATTCACTCGAAAACGTATGCGCAGTTGCAAAGGTTATCAGATGTGCAGTGTCCTGAGGGTCTAAATGCTGTTTTAGCTTTTCACTGACTCTTCATTTAGAGTTAACTAAGGTGGTGAAATGTAAAGAAACTGACAACTAAGAAATTATATTTTGCAAATGAATTTATTTTCATCGACTTTGTCTTTTAAAATATGCAGATGAGGAGTGGAACTGCATAGTTCACATATATTAATTAGCTGTTGCACAACTTTTTAAAGATCATTTTTTATTTTCAATGGAATAAATGTTGTGTAGTCGATGGTGACATTTATCAGCAAGAGAGGCTGAAAACATTTTTGTCTATATTGCATACAAAATAAACAAATTCTACAATATGAACATCACTCTTACATAATGAAGCGACACAACATTTTTGGTAACAAGTAGGTTGTGATGATTCTAGAAATAACACCTGTATAGCTGTTCAGCCCTGATATCTGACAGATCAATGATGAAACTATTGTTTTGTATCGTTTTGATTTGAAGTCCAGCAGTGGAGGCTGTGACGCAAAGCACATTTGTGAATCAATATGAGAAGCTCTATAAGCTCACAGTCTTAAAAGGCACTTACCAATGTTGGGCATGAGAATTACTGCACTGAGACATAACATGTTAGTGTTCATAAGTCTTTGAGTCTGATTATATATATCTATGGCAGTTTAATTTATCTGCGTGACGCATATGATCTATCACAAGAGAGCTCAAACGCCTGCATTCATTCAGCAGACAGACAGCATGCTGCAGTCTGAGGCCGAGAGGAATCTGTTTCAGTTGGACAATTCAAGATTCCAGAGTCAAAGGCATGTCGCTGTGCTTTGATTTTCGCCAATGAATTAATATGTGCATGATCTCAATATACTCATGTAATCACATTATCCACTTACATATAATGCTTTACATAATGTGAGGGCATCTACTGGCACGTACAACCCGTGCTCTCTGTCCTGTGTTTCCCTAACAAGAAAGGAATACAGTTTATCATGACATTTTTGCTTTAATTGGATAACATTACTGAACAAAAATATGGGCAGAGAGATGGAGATGATACATGACAAAGTCCATGGCTGGATTCGTACCTGGAGTTTCTTTTAGTTCACCCTTCTGCTTCCCTCCGCTCTGTTTCTGACTGTAGGTGTACGTGTCGGGAGCGAAGTCTCTCATTTTGCGAAACACAGCAGCGCTGGGGGTTTACTTTATCGTCCTCATAGCACTGAGATCGGGGTTTCTAGTTCAAATTAGACCTTACCGTTGTTTTCTGTTTTGGACAGTAACGTTAGCTATTCTGCTAACAATATATGAACAAGTACATCGATCTTCTTGTTCATAAAAATCAACAAACGAAAAATAGTGAAGCAAAACAATAGCAGTAGTTGCAGACAGACAGCTGAACAATGAGCTGAAAGTCATTATAAAGCTCTACAATGAGGGGAGCTGTAGATTCAGCTTTATATAATTCTCTGTAGGTTCCTCCTGTTTCGCCAGAAAACTTTAAGATTACATCTGGGAATAAAAGGTACAAATACTATGATAGAGCTCATTAAGATCTCAGAATATTTTAATGAGTAACAGATTCCAGAAAAGCGTAAACTTGAAACACATAAAAACACCTAACAACTTGAGTCTGTTTTTCGTGTTTAACACCGATGGAACAGAAGGAAAGCTCATTAAGTTTGTGGCCTCTGGGATTTGATGGCATCAGCATAAACTACAGGGAGGATCTGATGGCGGCAGACACAATCTCTTGTTGTTCTTCAATTAAAGCCTAAAGCTCTGCAAACTAAAAGAGTGTGTTGGTGTCCTCCTCATGCTGCCAGATTAGGTTACAGAGAGGGACTTTATCACATCTTCCACCCTCTGTTCTCACTGCCCTCCCGTCCTGCACCATGAATATTGTGTGATGGGTCTTCTGGCCTCTTCGAGTGCATGTTATCACTGTGACTCTCCTCCAAGTTTGATCCGGACTAAATATTTTGTCAGAAAGCATGTGAGAGTTCCTACGAGCCTCAGCCTGACCCTCTGGGTTACAAGCAAGGAAGGGTGTTAGGTAGGGGGAAGGCTCTCCTCAGAGTGCTCACACAGTCCACAACTGACCCTCATGCCTGTAGAGTTTGGGTGAGACAGCATTTGGTCTTGACTGATGTAAATTTAGATCAGGGAAACATAGTCCACGTTTGAGTACCAATCATCATTGATGTAAACATGGAGTCTCATTTCTCTCATCTCACCAAAATCCAGTGCTCTTTCCTGCGGTCCTCCCGTCAAGTGCAACCTGATCCGGGATGCCACAATGGAGCCAGGTCTCTGTAAAGATGTGGGCTGATCTCCCGTAGCAGGGTAAGTCTTCTTTCTTCCATCTTATTTTACATCAGCCAGGAGTGGGCTTTGTAGTGGAATAGCCTTATCCATGCTGGGTTAGTTTAGCTCTCCACCCTCGGTGGGGTTGGTCTGGCAGGTCTGGCTCACTGGCTGGGTTGTTGGAGGATGCTCAAAGTCTGCTGCACTTAATCCAATCCCCATGCTTCCTTCTACGATGTTGATAAGTGTATCTCTGTCATATGCCATACATACTTCAGTTTAAAACGTTTTTAAAAAGATAAAAAGAAAGAAAAAGACAACAATTGAAACAAAAATGTAGTAAAGTTCATGGGAGCTTCTGGCCGCTGCAACTACATGAGCCACTGTCACCATAACTTATCACAAGTTCATGAACACAGTTTGTACAGTATATCAGACATGTACCATAGACAGTCTGGGGATACAGCAGACCTATTGTACATTTGAGAGACACAATAAAGTAAAGAGCAAAATATTTGAAATAAAAGTCCTGGAGAAAGATCTTCATCAAGACCTGAGACCCACAGTGAGGGAAGAATAGCATGTTCCCTTATACAGGTCAATGAGTGCCTGCCTGTTCAGGTACACATACAGTATACATACTGCCTCCTTATGACCCACACTGTATGTTCATTCATTAACTCCAAGTGATATTTCTTAGAGGTGTGTGCCTGGATGGAAAATCACAGACATACTGGACATATGTGAACTTATCTTAGTAAATTAAAACTCAATTTTCACTTTTTTAAATGATAAATTTCACACAACTTATTCGTTATATAAAATAAACATGCCTGCATTGGAAAATATCTAGAAAATCTTTGATATAAAGTCAAAGGTACAAGTTCTGTGGACAGAAGTTAAAACTACAACAACTAACCCTAACTCCCAGGATGCATTTTGGCCTCAGATTGTCAGGAACATGTATACAATGGTGTTTTAAGTGTTTGAACAAATGACGAAAGCTTTCATATACTGTATCATCATTAAATATCAGGGACATGTAGCTACTGATGTCACATTGCAATGGACCAGAGTTTCAAGTGTGGCTTGTCTTGATGGTGGTGCTAGAGAAAAGGTCAGCTGGTTAGCAGAATCAATAAAGACTATCCTATAAGGTACGATGGATATCCAATATCTAAACGTCTTTAGTAATCTGGCTAGTACTTCTTGAGATTTAATCTTTGCATGAGAGAAGAGTTTACCTTTAATGATAATATTATCATTAATAATAATAATCATAATAAATATTCATATATGTGAAGAGACTGTCTAATCACATGTTAATGTTAATTATTCCTCACAATAATTCTTAACAATGATATATAATCATAGGAAACACAGATATATTTAAACATGCAACACTATTTATTTATTTATATACATTACATTATTTATAAACCTTTCAAGACCTCTCCGTCCGAAAAGGCTTTACTAAAAAATGTGCAGCTCTAAATGAAGCTTCCGATGTGACTTGTTCCCTGGCCTCAGTGAAAAGAGACTGCTTTTGTGACACGCACCGAAGTGTCTCTCCACAATGTGCCTCTTTGTCGTCGCCACATACACACTTTTCTTCCAATGTTGTGAAAAATAATTCTTCCTCCCAATCATTGTGAAAATAGTTTGTTTTCTTTCGCTTTTCTGCTGTGTTTAGCGTAAACAACGCACCTAGCGCCCCATCGTAGCTGCTCCCGCTAGCTTGTCTCAGCGAAAAGGGAAATGGAGATTTGGCTTGCACGTGAAACCCCAGACAGGGTCAGAGTTCATATATACATTTTAAATGTTACATTCAAAATTGTCATTTTAAAATAAAAAAATAAAGCAAGTGTTATTGATTTAAAAAGAACAGCAACACAATTAGATACACATTTTAGACTGAGCTCCATGGTGACTAGTACTATTTTTCGAACATGGCCTGCGGGCGACCAAGTGCCCGCGGTCACCGTGTTGGCTACCCCTGATGTAGAGACAAACTTTGCTCTAATAAAAAAAAAACCTGTGCTTCTGAAAACATAGTGTCATATCAGGGAAGCCAATTGTTTTCCTTCATATTTGAGTTGAGTTTATTCCTGCTTCATTCATAGCTACCCTTAGCTCACATGTGTTTCTGTTGGAGCATCTATCACTGTTGATATATCACTTTGTTAAAAACAGCATGAAGGTAATCATAAACCCAACTGTTCCTTTAGCAAAACAGGTCCTTTAAGTTATAGAGAAAACAAATGTGTTTTGAGAACAAATATTTTATTCTATAGTCTGGAAACCCCTTGTGAGTATGGATTCCACAAATAGTTCCAATGAAGCAGGTTTGTGTCTCAGCTGAGGATATGTTTTCAATCTCTGCTTCTCTAAGGTCACACGTACATGACCATAATCTTTCTTTGAAGGCACAGGGCATCAAATAATTGCGCCATGTGGTGTTAGATAGACTCACATACAGTAATATCCTGTTTCACTGCACCACTGCTCTCTGGTAAATGAACATGGGGTGAGCGGTGCATACTACGGTACACTACATACATACATGTGGAATATTTCTATGCCTCACCCTTCACTCATCAAACATTAGCCAAGGGTAGCTTTTCTTTGAGGTATAACAGTTGTATGAGCTGTCTGCTGCTTTTGGAGTTGGTGTACTCCAAATGAATAGTTTAAAAAAGGCTAAAGAATGTAATTTAGTGTAAGTGTTGTTCCCTTCTCTGTCACATTGCATGTCTGTTCCTTTGGTCTCTAATGTTAGTGTTTCATCCAAGGAAAGAAAATCTCCTTAGCTAAGAATGACTAATGTGTATGTAAGTGGACAATGTTGATAGTATGTGTAATATTATGGAAACTACAGTCTGGTTAAGGTGTGGTTGAATTAAAACCAATCTATTAAAGAGCAAATATGCACTAAATGTGTGGTCTGTATGGAGGAAGCACAATGCTGCATTTATCTCTGTGGGTTTATTCAAGTCTGATGAACCTCTGACCAAACACATCATCACAGTTGGGTGTGATCAGGTGTGGCCTGTTGTACGACATCCGCCCGACGTGGAACATGCTCTAGTCAAGTGTACAGTGTGTGGACTGATTACATGGCAGCAGAATAAGGATTGACTCTTCAAAAGATGTGGAAAGATGAACATTTGGATCGGTGGATATTTCACAGGATAAAATAAAACCTTGACCTGCTGCTGGTGCCACAGCTTAACCCTTTAATGTCTGCTCATGTTAGTTGGAGAACATTTTGAGCTGTGATATCCATCTCTAAAAATGAGTTATACTTAACTCAACTTGTTCCAGCCATAAAAGTAGTTACATATGTTTGATATTATGTAGTTTTAGAGGGCTGACTGAAGAGAATGATTTAAATGAATATCTCCAAAAAGTCAGAGGACTAGCAGTAGGTAGGTATAAATGTCCTTTCATTTTAAAGGCAGTATTGCAGGCTTGCAATTCAAGTCAGCGATGGTTTGAAGAAAACCATTAAAAGAGGATTTATTGCCCCAAAAACTGATCTCTCGTGTCCCCTCCACACAGATGATCAGTCTCTACAAACACTGAAATGCAGAGTACAGGATTTTTTGTTGTTTGTTGTATATGACCTTTGGGTAACTTAGTTTTACTCTATAAAAACTTAATTTTGATAAAAGTTTTTATTTTAAGTTTTTTTTATTTTGAATTGTTCTTTACAAAGCACTAATGCCTTGGTATCATGAGGGCAATAGATTCCACAAAAACATTATTTAATGTATCTTTAACTGCTCTATTGGAATTTTCTCTTAAATGGTCCTGACATGGTCACAGTAATACATTATGTTAAAACATTTTTTTCTGTCTAAAGCTAAAGATAAATACAGTGTATCTCAGTTTACAAGCATCTATTATGTGTCTCCAAGTCGGACGAGTAAGGGAGCACAGTTTCTTGTTAAACTGGCGAGAAACTTCTGTGGAGGCTCAAGGGCCGCTGGTTAACACAATATGGTGCAGAGTCGACCCTCTGCTCATGGTGTGAATCTCATCTCACGCAAGACGGGGTGGACAAAAGACAACAGTAGAGAAAGAGAAGGAGGCTAGAGAGGGCAGGAACCATGGAAACTATGTGGAGTGGATTCAGTGGAGCATTGAGCCATCTCTGGGATGAGACTGCAGGCTGAGCTGAAAGAGAACAAGCCAAACTCTGCTGGAGATCAGAGTAGGGGGTTGAGGTGTGGACGCTGGCGTGACGCTTTGAATGCAGCACGACACCACCTGTTCTGTTGCGATATGTCCCAGCATGCATCAGGTTGCAAACAATCAAAACCTCAAAATTAAAGTAGAGATTGTCTTCATAATCATCTGCACCTTCCGCTGTCTTGTCAAATATATATATAGATATATCTATATCTATTATATATAGATACATTTTCAAAGGCATGTAAACAGGGCAAAGAGGAGCTACAGAAATCTAGTTTTCTCTCTTCCTTCTATTCCAATCAGATCTTCCCAATGATGCCAATTGGAAAATGGACTCCACTCAAATCGCTTTTACAACACAAGTCAGCATTCGTGGTGCTGAAGTGGTGAAGATCTGGCTGGATGAGATGTGGAGGGGGACTCCTGACGAGCTCAGTGGAACGACACATTGGCGCTGGTTGTAATAAACACTGGAGGGTTGATCGATCTGACCCTGAAATGACAGCAGCAGAGAAAAGATTGCTTTTAAAGTTTGACAGCAACGAAATGATTGTCTCATAGAGGTTGTGGTAAAGGAGATTTTCAAGGCAAATGAAGAGGGAAAAACACATTTTCTTAATATTCTTAAAAGATCAATCGTAAATTCCTTATTTACATACGTTAGCCATCATTCCTCTTGGTTTTGGTATTGTACTCATATTGTAGTAAAATTACGTTTATAATAAATACATTAAAGTCTTGATATAATAAAGACAAAGCTCATGAAAAGACCATTTGTTCATTGTGTCGAGGTAAAACACTGAAAAAAGTACTGATACTGTTATGAATAATATTATGTTAACTACAAGTGAGAAAGCATTTAAATATATATAGGCATGAATGTATGTATAATAAAAAAAGTATGCTGCTGCAATTAAAGCACAAGACTTTGAGTATTTCATGATTATTCAATTGTATCCAAAATGATGTTTGCAATGAGCTCATATGTAGAAACTGTCTGAATGTATTGCTGTTTGCACTAATAATTCATGTGTCAATTGTTTTGTGTCTAATCTAAACTAAGCAAATGTGTATAGTAAATCAAAGTCATCATAAAACTTAAATCCCTGCATCATGACAGCTCCCAACATGTTTCAAAGTGTGAACACTCCCAGGTGTGTGCTCTGAGCTGCCAGGGCTAAAGTGCAGCACAAACGCAGATCTGCTGAAGCCTGCATCTCCTGTCAGCCAGTGCAAGGCGAGTTAGAGGGCTTTAAGACTTCAGAAGATCAGATCTATTTGATGGCAAATGCACAGTGCACTGAAATACGTGCACATGTGTAATTGTTAGTAGTACCCGATAGAATACACACAATAGTGGTAAAAAAAACCCTGAGAGTCGAGCCACAGACTTCCTGTATTGACGTAATTTCTCCCCTTGACCGTGTCTCCTACAAAATACTTTTATATGCCACTTATTTGCATTAGCGATCCACCTTCAGATGCAAAAGTGCAAAGTTAGGGAGTAGTGTCACATATAAAGGTAAAGCATTGTTCACATAAGGCCCCAAATCAAGAGAACCGCTTTCGATCTCTACTGTGTGTGTTTCAACAGAAGGATAAGTGTCCTAGTGTTCAGCCTTTGGACCAGCTGCATGACGTAAACAAAAAGAACGTATTAAGTTATGAAAGCAGTCATTATCAGTATGATTTAAACCAAGTGCTTTTAGGATCGTCTGACAACATCTGAAAAACCCTCTGTGACACCAGAATCACAGCCATGTTTGTGACTCTCTGAAAGTATGCCACTTCTCTCTCAAGCATCTAACCACCGCCATCACTTATTGCAACTCCTAGAAATGTTGTTTATATACAACTCATTTGCAACAGCAACTATGTTTAGAGGAAATATAATGCCAACCGGATTGCATTTTCTATTAACCAAATGAGGAAATGTTGTTAACTAACGCAGTGACTTCAGGCTTGAGACACAACGTGATCCTTAACCTCGCCCACAGACCGGAGTCGGTCTCTAAATTCAAACTGTTGCACATTAAACGCCCATCATCCATCACGACCATCTCCCTACCCTCATCTCTAAATACTAAAGGTAGAGCTTCATTCCTTTTGACGTGTACAACTGACACCATGAATGCCTTAGAGAGGATACTGTCTGTATCTTATCCCCATTTGTACAACTCACCACATGTCACTCCTCTGGGAGGGCAGGATTTTGAGGCACATCTTAGTGTGGCATTCACTTCCAGAATAAAGGTTGAGGAAATAGCTTATCACTTATCAAACTGCATCAAGTGGACAAGCTCATATAGAAGCAACTTGCATGCCCTGTTACTGGACATTTAGACTAAAGAAACACAAGAGGCCACATATATAATGCTATATATGACAGTTTTTATAAAGATTGCTGCTGTAGGTTGTTTGAGTTATTTATTTGACTTGACTTTCCCTGACACCCAGGTGCTGCCCTCTCATGTTACTGTGACAGTAAGCTAATATAAGCTTATCATTATGTCTGTCTTTATCCAGGGTAACAGTGAGACAACAGCGCCATCACACAGGAAAAAACAACATTACCTGCCGTCACTTGCATCCAGCATGCCGTGAATAACAACTGCAACACTCTTTCATACCTCGGGTCTCTAGAGACAATATCAACTTTTTAGAGAAAGATATGGGAAACAGTGCTTTATTTTTCATTTTTGAAATGTTGACTTCTGGACATTGTTAACAGTTTGAGTTTCATTGAAGGAATTAGACAGGGTGTATTATAGTTCCGGCTCACTGCATACCTGAGGTAAGCATTTAAGGGTTAGTCTTATAATTCAAGGTGAAACGTTTTCAGTGTGCTCCATTTCACATTAAAGAAAGAAAGCATGCTTACTTCCCTGATGTGTTGTATTTCCTGTTGAAACAGAGCACTGAAGCTAGAATGGGGTATGAGTTACAAGGTGTTTGATAGGAAAGGTGTTCCTCAGAAGACAGTGATGCTGCAATAAACTGGAATTCCTTTTGCTTACATTAAGTGATACAGCATGGCATGAGTGGAAACCTCTCCCATGAGTTTGTGAGTGAACAGTACGTCAAGTCCCCCCCACCCCATCTACCATTGGTTCCTCCCAGCCGCCCCGCCTCCAGTAATAAGCCTGCTGGCCGCTGATGCCGGGCCACTTTATTAACGCATGAACTACAGCAGCAGCCGCCAAGAGGAGACAGAACGCGAGAGAGACTGGTACCGCTGCTGTGTCGGGGACAATCTGCTGTCGATGCTCCACCGAACATCTTAAAGAGAGAAGAGAAGCCGAGGCGCAGCACAGTCAATAAGAAACACTACAAGGGAGGTTTGCGAAAGAAAGCAATAGGATCACTTTATACCGGCAAACAGTGCCTGCAGTATCCCTCCACACACCCACACCTTCATGTTGTGGGATTAATGAGTGTAAAGAGAGACACCAGTGCGTAAAGTTGATGAGCTGACCCCGTCTCCTGCTTTCAAAGTGAACATTATTCCTGTTACTGTTACCCCGAGGTCCCGGCTCCAGCGTGGATTTTAGAGCCCATCAGTGTCTTTGTCTGTGGATGAGCGAGGCTTGTTGGATGGTAAGCTTTCCAGCGGAGCGTGGCTGGGATACATTGGAAGGGTCCCTGTGAACGTGCCACATGCGTGTGGAAGATATGGATTTGCTTTTGCTATAGCAAAGATTTGCCGCGGTTTTTTAAAAATATTCATTTTTCATTTTTTGACTGTGCGTGCTGTTTTGCTGATATTATTAGATTTTTTTTTTTTTCTACTCTTAAACGACCGCAGAGATTTCAAGGCTCATCGTGCGGAATTACAACCATGAACTTTGTTGTTAGTTTGGTACACATCCTTTTGGCAGCGGTTCTTCACCTATCCACTGTAAAGGTGAGTCTTTGATTGTATATGTTTAGTGTTATTATTAATATTAAGACAAGGGATTCTGGTCTCTAACAGCTCGCTCTATCCTCTATCTCTTTAGATATAATGACTGTAAATGTGTTGCGCAAAGGAAACACTGTGTTCACATGCTTACTGATTAAATACGCAGGGCTAATTATAACAACTGAAAATGTAATGTGGATAAATACATATTTTCTGTCGGCCAAATAGGCTACATCCCAGCTTGCCTGTGTGGGTAAACTATTATAATGTTATGTTCTGTTTGTATCTAAAATTATTCGTCTGACTTTGTCCTTCTTGGTCAAACCTTTAAAAAAGGTTCCATGTTGGACCAGAGTCCATCAAAAATCAGTGAGTTATGATTTGCTTTGTAAGTGCAAAGATATGAACAAAAGGCTCTTTTGATTCTTTAAAACAGGTAATTCTGCATGTATGTTGTTCACCACAAAGTAGCTCACTGGGTGTAACAGTGAGAATACGTCATAAAAGTTGTATATTTTGATTAAATACATGCTGCTTGCTGGATTATCTCTATGTCAAATTAAATAGTGACTGATAAGATTCCCTAAAAGTGTATTTACTTTACGTTTTACTTTTACTTTTCATTACTAATATGGACAATATTTTTCGGAGAGTATGCATTAAACTGTGAGATTTCTGAATGGAGTTCTGCTTGACGCGCCTTCACCAGAGCTCAGTAATGAGTGTAGTTTTTATTCTGTACAGTCAGTCCTCTCAGATATTCAGCCGCAGGGTTTAGTCATGTTTTTCTCACGGTTATCCGGAGTGTGTGGAAGCTGAGACCCGGTTTCTCCTGTCCTGCCGCCCTGCAGGATGCCCACCTCGTTCCCACACAGGCCGATCCGCTTTCTCACGCAATATCTCCACCGGTTACAGCAGCCACATAAGGTGAACGGAGCTTTGCCAGGGGTGCTGATTCGCCAACGTCTTTTACAATCAAAATAAAGGCCGGTTCCTGTTGCTCCTTTCAAAATAAAACTAAGCCATATCCCAGAAATTCAACAAATTGGATTTAACCACTTGACATGAATGCATGTAACAAAATGTTTTTTTTGTTGCATATATAGGAATATGTTGGAATATTGTTAGGGCTCCTTGCTTTTATCTTCAAATGATTAAACTCGAGCGTAGAAGTAAACCTGTAGGCTATGGGTATACAAACCAGACTTGTTGTCAATTTTAATTAAATGTAGTTATCCTTTTGATTATCATACATTACATTAACCTAGCTGCAGCGCTTTTATTTTGAAAGTAAATCAGCCTTGCTCCTTAGCTGCGTGTTTGTAGCTTGACATGGCTGATACATCTGACTGCACTTGTTAACAAGCAGAGATATAAAAGTGAATAAGGCCTATAACAACACGTGTGACACATTTATTCTGATATACATCATCTTTATGATTGTACACTTTAGTCATGGTAAGTAGTTTGATCAGACTGGTGATTTGGCTTCTCGTGGATCATCTTTTGATTTATGTTTTTAAGAGCTGAAAAAAAAACATTTATGTACTTTGATGTACTACAGATGAGTATAGTAAAAGTTAACAAGCTATAATTTGGATTTGTTTTATGGTGATGACATTTTTATAGGGGCAGTGCTGCATGCAGATATGAAATATTTAACACCTGGTCTGATGTGCATCTCTTACAGACTGCCAGCATTAACAAGGAAGTGGAGAAGAGTAAAAATGAGGGTAAGTTTTCTACAGAGCTGTCTAATTTAAAGACTTCTTTTCCTCAGTGTGCAGGCCAGATGAACAGAGCCGCCTAGTGGACATGTGAGGAACATGTGTATCTACTCTGCCTAAGACTTACTTTATTTCTTTAAAGGTTTGATACATGTAGGGGGGTTTGTTCCTTAGCATAAGCTGAGTGGGGATTGTTTTTCTGTACAGAGCAGATAGGAATCAAAGTGCTCAGCAGTGAAAGGTCTCACTCAGGACTTTGGAGTCGCCATAAAGTGCTGCAGATTTCAAAACAAGAGTTTATGTGAGAGAAAAGGTAGTGAGTGCCTCCACAATAACTGGAAGTTGTTACAGTTTTTGTGTTTCGTTTTTTTCTACCAATCTATGGTGGAAGAACACAGTCAATACATGAGCAGACATTCAGCCTTGGTTCAATGCCATACTCATGTTTACTTGAAAGTAATACTGTTGTACTGAGGCCAAGGTTGGACCTGTTGGTTGGTGATGGATGGAGACACGGATTAGTCGCTACAAGCAGCACCACTGGATGGGTTGTGTGGTTGTTGAGAGTGTTTGTAGAGGAGCAAGAAGTGTCATCTGCATGCTGCTGACCTTCTCACACCCACAGTGTCAGAGATCATAGCACCTGTCAAGAGCTGTCACTTACATTGTGGTAAGACAGTGGTGTGGTTGGTCCTCATGGAGATCTCTGAACCGTTATTGATACAGATAATATTGGTACGTACACATGAGGAACTATTTGGCGTAGCTGGATGGTGCTCAACTCAACTTATGCTTCTCTTTTCTGGGCCTTTCAACCACATCTCACAATCTCCATCATGATTTTGCTCAGTTTTCATGCAGATGGCTCATCGTTTGACTTAAGTATTTATCTTTGGTCATGTGATAATGATGATGAGATTGAAAATCCTTGAAAAAAGTGAATGTGGACCTTGAGTTAAGACTTTTCTGATAGTCAAAAGCCAATGCCCTATGCTGATTGTGATTAAGTAACACATAGGGCAGTACAGTGAGGCTCATTGATGTGTATCTAATAGTGTTTGGACATCAATAGTGCTCTATGGCACAGAGGAAGATGATATATCAGACCTTGATACACACGCAAAACTCGTTAGTGGGATACATTCACTGTTGTTCTGGGTTTTGTTATTACATTTGTTGAGTAAAAGACACTTGTAGAGTATCACCAGAGCAACTGTTAAAGGATGATGTTACACAGAGCAAATGTTTGTAATCCTAGTTAGGAGGTAGAACCAGTTGAGTGACTTGACATGAACCAAATCCACCCAGCAGGTGTTAATGTTTTAGCTGCTCATGTCCTCTGCAGCCAAAACTGAAGATTTGATCATTATAGAGCTGGAGTGATACATGGTGGTAATACATTTAGTTTTTATTTAGAAACGGCTTTCAGTGAGGTCCACCTTCGACACGATGAAGGTTACCTCTGACCCTAGCCAGTCAACATGAAGGTATTATTACAGTATAATTATTGATATATCTGATGTATCACCAAAGAGCTTCCATTGTGACGTGAGAGTACTTTATTCCACGGTCTGTAAAGGCAACTTGCCTCATCATGTCTCTGCTAAAGTTACCACATTCTCAAGCATCAATCTGGGTATTATTTGCAGCATTTTGGAAACATAATCATAAAGCTAATACAGTCCGTCTGCAGCATTAGTCCAGAGGCAGAGCTTGCACAGGGGTGGGCTTCCTGAGGTCACATGTCAGAGATGAACCCTGGCACCACAGTGCCTGAGGTCATGGCTGCTCTGACAAACCAGGGTCAGGAGTAAGCTGGGGGTCTCTGGGAACCTAGTCTAATGGACTGTGGGACGGATTATTCTGGGCTGCACAGGGAATAGAAATACAGAGAGGGCTGGCAGGTCACTCAATTAGTTTCTTTAGGTCTTGAGCTTTGTGTTATAGGGTTCTGTCTGACATCGTAATCTAAACTCTGTTATCAACTTTCTGTTCTTGATCTTCAAATATTACTTGCTTGTGTGTCATGTTGTAATGCAGTTTTGCTTTAAATATGTACAGACTTTGCTGCTATATAGTATATATCTGTATCCACCTGCAGTACATATACCTTAATTCCACTGTCAGAAGTGTTGCTTCTCGAAGCCAGCTGTGTAGCCTCTGAAATAATCCCTAAAGTATGTCATTCCATTTAAGATCTATTTCACTCTTCTGTCACATGGTATTGAGTTGTCTACCTCTAAATGTGGGTTTCTTGTATTTTGTCATTTTGTCTTCTTGACATTTCTTTTACTTTTGCACACAGTACTGGGAGTCAAACATGTCATATCCATTTCCACCAAATGATTGGCAGGCTGTTTTCATCTCTGCCAGTTTGACATAGACTCATTTACTTTTTCAAGAAACAGTTAAGATTTCTGCAAGCAGGCAATGGTGAAAGATGTAGAGTCGATCCATTATTACATAAAGCTGTTCTACTCACCTTTTGCACTGGCTATAAAGATGATGACGATGATGAAAATATGATCAATCTTCTTGTCTTTTTTTTTCAGTTATCCTTCTCACAGAAGTCATCACCAAGAGTTTATGTCAGCCCAGGGAGATGCTGGTGGACATCTTCCAGGAGTATCCGGAGGACACAGAACACACCTACATTCCTTCCTGCGTGGTCCTCAACCGCTGCGGAGGCTGCTGCACTGACGAAGCAATGGAGTGTGTATCTACGGAAACCCGCAACGTCACGTTGCAGGTGAGCCCAGGGGAAGACCACATTCACAAAATGATCCTTTGTTGAACTTAACTTGTGAAAAAAAAGACATTTAAATCATCCGTGGTCAACTATGGGACTTCATGGTAGCACTTAAGCTATTACTCTGAACAATATTGTTAAAGTTTATGATCTGTTAATTGTAATTTGTGAACAGATTGTATTCATTCAAGGGTACAATCTAAAGGGAATTTTTATTTTTTATTTACACATACAAGTTCATTCTTGACAATGGAACTAGTTGTTTGACAGAATAATCTTCACATAACGTCCATTTTCAACCACAGCTCATGGTCTTCCTCAGCAGATGGACTTTGCTTAGTTGTTATGGCTCAGTTGTCATCACGTGTGATCTAAGTATGGAGTTACATGTTATCACTTGACTGAATTTCCATAGCAGGTCACATTTTGACAGCTGATCTATCGCCACTTAAACTGAGCAAACTCCAACCACTGGTGAAGACCATGACATTGAGAGTTCCAGAAAAAGCTAGTAAGAGGAGTTTGTGTTAAGATAATTTTGTTGAACCTCAAATCTAAAAATTTGAGAGCACAAACATAGGGTAAGGTTTAGTAGCTCCTTGTTATTCTTAAACATGCATTATGAAAAGGGGTTTTGAGGCCAAGGTTTTGTTTTTGTTCACTGAGAGACAAACTATTTTTCCAGAAGCAGAGCAGAGAAAGTGAGGCGGCAAGGCATCTCAGATATGTTGTTTACCTCGACACACTGTGTTTACAGCCATGTCTGTGTGGTCAAAACATCTCCCTTCCTCCAACAAGGCTGGCTGTTTGGCTGGAGAAGTATAGGGTCGTAAAGTAATACAGACAGGTCATGTCTTGGAGCCATTTGGTTTCAGAGCGGTCAGGGTTACAAAAAGTCATGTTGATGTTTAATCTAAATCGTGCCTTGTTTTGTCCTCTCTCTTCAAGGTAATGCGTTACAGACCAATGGTAACGCAACATACTATTCACTTAAGTTTCACAGAGCATCAAAAGTGTGAATGCAGGTAAGAGACTGTACACCTCACACACAGTGACAGTGCTGTACAAAAAATAAAAGCAAAAAACTAAATCATTGTGCTCTTTTTTTCATTTCAGACTAAAGCCAGAGGTTCAAGCAAAGAAAGAATAGTAAGTACGTGTTCTGTTTTTTCTGTTTTGTTATCTGTTCGAAGGGTTTCTGGGGGGGTACTGGTTTAGCTGTGAAAGAGACATTTAGTGTCTTTGACTTTGGTTGGTGGCGTGTTGTACTGGAACCAGCAGAGCTCTGCTAACAGACTCATAGAGATGCATTCTGACTCTGTCTTCGTGTTGAGATGCACACTCTTTGTGAATTTGTTCAGCCATAGATTATTGAACAGCGGTGAGACAAAACATTGGGGCTCCTTCTTGTAGTGACAGCATTATTGTTAATTTGGGGTAAATATTTGATACACTTTTTTAAAACTTTGTTTTTTTATTTAACACCAAAGCCCTCAAATTAAATGTTGTCTAAACACAACATGGGAGAGAACCTTCAAACTATTTTCCCTAAAGTGGCCAAATTGAGATTTACTGTAAATCAGGAACTATCAGAACAAAGAATAAGGAAATAAGATTACAAATTAAATTTCAGCTTCAGTTTTGGACAAGTTATTCTCTGTGCTACTTACACGATTTGGTCGGTACCAAATGCATATTAAGTTTCACTACCCACTTCTAGCTTTTTGAACTTTGGTTAATATGCACAGACTTAGAAATAATATATTTCAGTTTCAGTGTTCCTTTCAATTCAGTTCAACAGAAAGAGACCATGTGTGGTGATGCTAGAATTTAAGAAGTCAAAAGTATATCATCCAACTCAAAGTGTACCATCATGTTTCCATGATGTTGGAGGTGGAGAGTAGATCCTTCAGATCTTCCGCCTATCTTTACAGGGCTCTCACACTTTGAGCATGCTCTTTTTATGGCAGCGGGTTTAGTACTTTATGGTACGGCTATAACAGCGTGAGTGATTGAGGCGTTGCCGGCCGGCTTCAGACCACCCGCTGCTGTCTGCACACTGACTCCAGTTGCACAAACCTGACCCTCGGCCCTCGGCTACTTCCCCAGTCTAATCATAGCAACAGGTGTCATGCAGTTAACCTCTTTTTATTTTTAGTGGTGTAAATAGAGGATGAGCTCGGAGACGAGCTGAAGTGTCGCCGTAGATTGAGAGAATTCACTCACTGTCACGGTTGACATAGGGCTGTGTGTGTTTGACACATGCATGTGGTTTGTGTCTTGAGGCTTTTCAGCAGTAGGTCAGCTTGTTAATTGGATAAGAGGAGTGCATGTGTTCAGATCTGTGCCTTGGCGGGTTAAAACCTGATGGATTGGTGGAGGAGAGATTGGATCATGTTAGCTAAGTCAAACCCGCTTGTCATGGGACTCAGCTGAGCTTCGTCCAGCCTTGTTGGATGTCTGCCTGTCAATGCGCACGTAGGCATGTAGTAGTTAGCCCTGTGGCAGGGTGGAGTGGAGGTGCTATAAAGAGGAACATACACCTTGATACACCTTGCCCAGTCCCATGGATATATCGACCCCTGCTAATAAGGAGATCAGATTAGGGCAGATGTTCTGTTAGTTGGTTACCTCCTGTTTGGCTTTATCAGCTATGGCTTGAACCCTGCATGACAGTCCCTACATCTGCTCAGGTGTCTCCATCTGTCTGTCCGGTTTGTAGGGCAGAAAGCCAGAGACACCAGCAGGATTATTTAGGCCTGACTCAATGCTACAGTATGTCTGGGCATGCTACTTTTCTTGATGGTTTGGTGCCAAAGAACATTTTAGTGTCTTCTAAATTAACCTTTTCTACACAGGTTCCATTTGTTACCTGTGTTCTTTTTACATCTGCAACAAGATGTCACTCCATTTCTATGGCAGCAAAATTAATTTCCCATGGCCTGTGTCCCACTATCTCTATGAGAAATGGTTATCTTTAAGGCTGTCTGCTGGCCTGTAGTGTGCTGCACTGATAAGTGCTTGCTGCTTCTACCTTCTGTTGGGTTTTTTATCTGTTGCCATGTTTGCTTTTGTTTCAGATGATAGATGGCCACAGCTACAGTTGCAGTAGAACAGAAGTACAGACACATGTGTAGAGCTTAAGCTCATTGTAGCCTTGAGAGGTTCATAGATAAGTTCTGCTTTGGGTTGCTCTGCTCCTGTTTTCAAACAGGAGGTCTAGGAGGTGATACAGAATTGATCCTGCTGATTGGATGTGTGTTATTCAACACAAAATCAGTTGTAAAAGACAAAGCATAGTTCCTTTTCACCCCATAGCAGCTACTGTTACATATCTAGTTCTGTCCTTGTTGTGTCTCTGGTGTGACCTTCCATCTCATAAGCTGAGCACTGTGACAGATAATGCAGCAACTATAGTGTCTACCTCAACATCAAAATATTAGATGTTCATTTTTCATCTCCGTGCGCCTTCTATGGGTGACCCTGCTGCCTCGGTCACATTGGTCAAAGGTAACCTTTAAGGACTTATTATAAAGTATTGGGTGGAGTTGGCTCAGTTTGCTTTGGCAGCGTCTGCTTGTTTTAAGGTTCTGCAAACAAAAATTGTCATGTAAATTTCAATATGCTATCCCACAGCATTGAAAGATGACAATGCAAACTCATTGAGTGCACCCGATTCATTAATGCATTTGAACATGAAACCCCTTAACCTTTTTACAGCACATTAAATTATGAAAACAAAATTCTGTTTGCCTAATTAGCTAAACCTTTGATGACACCTTCTGGTGTAGGACGATGTCACCACTGAAGATTCATTGATTTCCAGAAAGTGATTGTTCTTTAATTATAAAGTCACGGTCATGGTGGCACACTACTTACTGCAGAGCTTCTTTAACCTTGTGATTCAAACACAGCATCAAACATGATGTCTGTATAATGGCCTTGTGTCGTTCCTGGAGCAGATCGTTCCAAGCTTCATTTATACAGGTGCTAAAGGGCACGAGGATGCCAGAGTTGATGGATTAGTCTAATTGCTGAAATATCAAATCCAAGCCACAAATCCTGTGTGTAAATAGTATTGTCTTTACCAAGCGATGTCAGTGAGGGGTGGGTTGGGGTGTGAGGAGGGGAGGATAGGGATGTTGCATGAGTGTCTGTGTCTGCCCTTTCTGCAGAATTCGCTCTATAGCTTAGATTTCTCTCTGTCTCTCCCTTTTTGCTTCCCTTGCAGCCACTGTGCGCCTTGCTCAGAGAGAAGGAAGCGCTTGTTTGTGCAGGACCCTCTCACCTGTAAATGTTCCTGCAAATTCACACAATTAGACTGCAAGTCCAGGCAACTTGAGTTAAACGAAAGAACTTGCAGGTTTGTTTACCATACATACACGATAAACAACGTGCCTTGAAACCCCTAATTCTCCCCCCCACCTGTCTACCCATCTCTGTGCTTCCAGCAAAGATTGATTTCCTGCTGAGAAATGCATGCTTCTCTTTGCTTTTTGATGTTGTGCTGGTGTGTGTGGGAATGTGGCAGTTCCGTGCTTCTCTGTGCTTGCATTGTTTCAGACTGTTCAGATGTTTTTATGTTACCACTGAAATGTTGATTTAATCCAGTCTGAATGTTTAAGATGCTACTGCTTGCATGCCACGATGTTATTCCGTTCAGATTTAAAACATCTATTATAAAAGTGTGGGTTAGGGTTAGAAACTCCCAAACTTGAAGTTAGAAATGAATGCAAGGTTTTTCTTAGTTCAATAAGTGATCATGTTTTAGCTAAATGATAAAAGCCATTATGTAAAGGAAAGGCTTTTAGGGTTTGTATGAGCCGAAGAGGATTGCTCCAGCCCATGGAGGAGTAAGTAAACTTTTAAAGGGTTGGTTCACCCTTATTGTGTCACTTACCTCTGGTGATATCTAGCTTTGCAGAGTTTTTATTTTTTCAGGTTTTATGAAATCCACTTACTGCCACCCTAATATAATAAAGCTGAATGCAATCTCATTTGGGAAGGTCAAAACATTGAAAGATTAATGCAGAAATTGTTTCTGCATTATTCTTTACAATCCGCAGATGTCACTGTGAGTAATTTGCATTGTGAATATTCCTTCAGTCGATAGTAATTCCAATACAAATTGAATAAAAATGTCATTTTTCAGGACTTCCTGATTGCCGATAGTTTAAGGAGATATCACATAAATGCCCCCCAGTTTGATTCTGTCCACAGACCTTTATTGTATGTCACACCCCAATCTCACTCACTCATTGATTCCTGTCATTGACCTCCACTATATTGGGGTGAAGGCAGAAATTTCAGAGACAGTTTGCGTTAAATTAATTCTTAGCTACATAGATGACTAGATAGAGTTCTTTATTAATCCTGGTGGCAAATTTTACTTTGACAATTCATCCTTGACAAAGGAAATAGAAAACCTGACAAAAATCTGAACTCACGGCCCACTTACTACCTTTTTAAGTCCCAGAGCTTTCACGGTCTTCATCAGTGGATAGATTTTGCTCAGTACTCTTTACTCATACAGAGCAAACTCCTTTTGCTGCTGAAGACCTTGAGAGAAGGCTGAAAGCCCTTGAGGGGAAAAAGTAAGTTAAGTTTCATGAGTTTTTTTTTTTTAAAGAAAAAAACACCAAATTGGAGATACAAGGTTTTAATGCCAGTGATAAAATATGAATCTATCTGTGAGGGAGGAGATTGTTGCTCTGTTACTAGTAGACAAAGAGTCAAAAAACAATGTCAGGGGTTTCCATGATCATACATTTTGGCAAAGGTTTGCAGGTGATCGTGTTCATGCTGCTTACATGTCACATGTACTGCCTCCTAGTCATGTGTGTCATTTTGATGAGTAAAAAACCCTCAAATACTAATGAGTGGAGTGAAACTCATCACGCCGACTGTTTGAAGCACCAAATAGAGCGGTGCTGGGACTGCTGCCCCCTCGTTATCAAGGTGTCACGACCTCTCCTGACCCAATCACTTCCATGACCTCTCACCCCCGAGGGACCCCCCACACTGCTTTGGATTTACAGAGCCACACACTTCTGGGTGAAGTGACCACTGACATGATTCCAATTTGTTACTCAGTGTTCAGGAGAAATAGTGGAGGGGACCTAAGGACGGGGTGTGTGTGTGTGTGGGGGGGGGGGGGGGGGGTCTGGTGCCTGTTCACCCAACCACTCCACCCCACCCCCCAGTTCCAGCTATAACCCAACCCCTGAAACCTAAGCTGCCAGAAAACATAGTGACATAAGAATTCAATTTGAAGTTTAAATCAAGTGTTTTGCTCAATTTCGAAGGGCAAACCTTTAAATAAAAATATTTATATATATATATATATATATATATATTATATTATATATATAATAAAACATTTATATACAGCAGAAACCCCCCCCCCCCCCCCACACACACACACTCTCCACTTCTGCTTCTTGTTTTGCCCTTGTCTCTAAATAATCCCTTATTTTTGCATGGAGCAATGTTGTGTAAGAAATGGTGTTCATCATGTTCTGTGAGACGAGGCTGTACAAAACCAATGTGCAGTCACTTAACCAGATTTTCATCTTGTCTTCGACAGATGTGATAAACCGAGAAGATGAGACCAGCAACACTGTTATGAAGGAGTTATTTTCTTGGCTCAGCACTTTGAAACCTGAGGATGCATTCCCTGCAAGGACACACAATGACAACGCAAGACAGGACATTCTTAACGCAGTTCTTGCCACTTGCCACTGATTTCCGCCTAAAGATATTAATATATATGTACATATACTATAAGTACATCGACAATGTGTATTGCTGCTACATAAAAAGACACTATTTAAAGCGAAACGAATGCGCCACTGGCGTGTGAATGGAAAATGTTTCAGTGGTGTTCTGCTCATGGGTAGAATTGGTAGAAGAAATCTGTTATTTGTATGTAACATTTCACTGGATGCTGGTCTGCTGTGGATATGAATCTCTTAAAATATTTCTTAGTAACAAAAACGAGCAGTGCAGCAGAAGCCGAACTCACCTCCGAACTCTGACAGAAGAGAGACTAAGGGGAGATGGAGGGAGGACGAAGAGGAGGAGGAGGGGGAGGAACGCCTGTTGTACTTGAACTGAATTACAGGTCCAAGGACTGTTTCCCTCTGTGACATGATGTGAAGCTTTGTCCCCACTGTATGGACTGACTCCAGCCGGTGTGAAAATACACCTTCAAAGTCTCTCGGAGTTTCCTGAAGTGACTGTGGATGCAGGTTATGTGCCGTGGTGACGGATAATGTGAAGATGACCTTCTTTCCTTATGGAAGGGTTACGTGACGATGGCAAGAGCTGAACTAAAGCGAAGCTAATGGTGAAGTTTTAGCTAGTAAAAAGATTTTATTAAACAAAATAAATAAATGTTAGGGTTTGTGTAAGGCCTATCCCTAAGTATGGCCAAGTAAACAACGTTAATGTTGGACTTAAGGGTAGGACAAGAGTTAGGAAGTCGAAGTTTCCAACATAAAGGTAAGAAACCACTACCTGTTTCTGGTCCTGCCTCCTTCATGTAACCCTTCCCCGACGGGAAAACAGATGTGCACAGAGTTAATTATTTACATTATGAGGTATTGTGTTCCTTTCACAAAATGTCTTGAGACCAGGTTGTTTAAAGGGATATTTCTGTAGGTATATATGGAGACAAGTTAGACAGACTGATCACAGGTCAGATCAGCACCTCACTGTAGAAATCCGCAACCTTCCAGTTTCCTTATTTAATGGCTTTGTGTGTGTTCCAAAGAAATAGTCAGGCATCCACACCACAGTAGTTCACCCTAAACGATCTGTATATACTTACTAGAAATCCCTTTGTCTAGTACACTACATTTAATTTATAGAATATGCTCAGTATTCTGTATTCTGATATTTATATGCAGTGTTAAGGTTATTTTTTTTTATTGTTTTCAATCTGTCCGGAGATTGAATGGAGAACATGTATGACTGTAGACTCCTTTTTTTGTGGGGAAAAAGGACTGAAAGACAATGCTTTGACATTCCTGATTTAAACTAAAGCTGTGTTTCTCACCAGCTAGAGGTGGATCATGGTGGGCCTGTTGACCGATAGAAACCCCAGCCACCAACATGTGCGTGAATGATGCGCCAACACAGGTGTTTTTCATTTTGGTCTGGGCCGATGGACATGTGGTTTTGCACTTGTGGGCCCAAAGGCACGTCATATGGAGGACTGAAGTCGTCTCGTTGCTGCTACTCAGCTCGGACCTAATTTAGTGAAGAATGTCCAATCAGACAGGCCTCTAGTCTGACGGTGGTGAACTGGCACAGTGTTTTCTCTAACTCCAACCCTTACATAACCACCTCATTCGCACGTAATACACTGATGTGTGGTTCAGTAGGATACAGCCACTTACTGCAAATGTAAACATTTCCTTTGATGCTAAACTGTTAACATATGAGAAGAAGACCTTCATCATTGATGAGACATAATAGAGGAAGAAATAGGATATAAAGTTAAGTTATGTTGGAAGGTACATATTTTATTGTGAAGGATAAAGAAACATGTTACAATAAGAACATTAAAAAAAATACTATACATATGTTATATAAGATAAAATCATTTGAAATAAGTTAAGGTCACTGTAATACAGTATGTGCCTCCATATATTGTGTATATTATTTTAAATATGACCATGAGAAAAATAATTTAGTTCTGACATTCATCCCAGTTCTATGGAGCCTGGCAGGTGCCGGGGTACTCATGTCCGGTATGAAGACATATGAAATTATTATTTATTTGAAGGAACGGATTACTTATTTGTGTGCACTATTAATTAAAAGGTGTGAACTCCTAATTGTACTACCTGCGAGGCTCTGTACAATATGTCAGGAATGGTCAGAAGACGGGTCAAGACTCAAAGTCAGTGATTCTGACTTCAGACTCAGATTTTAGTCCTTATTCCACAGTATAGTGACCCAAGACATATTTCATGAATCCTACCTGTGTTTCTATTAGTGCCAGCTGTACCACTGCTGTTCATGTGAACTGACCTTCTGTGCTGCCACCCTCAAACTTGAGGCCTGAGAGTGTGCTCACTGAGACATGCTGCTGGCTCAGTGAGCACACTCTCCAGTTCTCAGAACATTCTATTTGTATTTAAATGACAGACTTGTTCTTGAGTTTGTACAGCCACATATTTTTTAGTATATTTTCACATTAATATATTTATTGGTGCTGTAAAATGTTTTACAATATTAATACTCTTTTTGTTTTTAGTGTAAGTATTAAAAATATTTATTTTGAAAAACAATGTTTGGAAGATTATTTTTGCAGTGTGAAAATGATGGTGTCAGATACAGGTGAGTGAAACCTAACAGGACAGATGGGACATGTTTCACACCCTGCTACATCAGTAGGAGACAAGATGTGGCCTCCATGTGTAGAACTGTCTGTGGTCTGAATTGCAAGATATTTCTAAGAATTATTTATTGATATTTGTTAAATGTATTTGTGATTTAAACTGGTTGGGATTACATCACCATTTCTCTATACTTCTCACCTGGACCTTTCCTTCAGATGAACACCAGCATGGATAAAAGCTGGAGGAAGCGCAAAAGTGGTTTAGGGTGTAGTAAAGCACAATATAAATGCAGTCCATTTACTAATTACTGGGTATGTGCAGTAAAGGGATGAAGGAACGTGTATTTCCTGATCTGTTCAACCTCACAGAGGCATTTAAGTCTTACTTTATGTTTTCATGTATGTTGTGGTTCATGCTTAGATTGCAGCTCAAGAAGTCCTCAGCACTTTCACAACAGATTAGGCATTAATGTCATACACAAGTATTGAAGCACTTCAGAATAGCAGATTTGAGGCAGTGCTGGGTCTGTGCTGCTAAATACTCAGAAGAATGCTGCAAATCATTTGATCTGTGATTGAAGGGAATTATTTATTTTTTTATCAGTCCAACGTTGCCCTCATATTAACTAGAGTTTGGCTATACTTTCAAATGCTCCTTGACTAATGCCACAGACAAAAGGGAAGCTAGGACCGAGATATCTGTCATACTATATATTTGATTAAGATACATTTCTACTAACATGCAGTACATTTCTCAGAGTACAATTAAAGGGGCATCCGTCTGAAAAGTGAAGCCAATGCAAGTGCCTTAAACCTGCATTCTTTCTAATGACCAGCAGGGGGGCAACTCCACTGGTTGTTAAAAAAGTCTGGCTATATAGAAGTCTATGAGAAAATGACCCTACTTCTCACTTTATTTATTACCTCAGTAAACATTTTCCGGACAAGTTTATAGCCTAAATCTCTAGTTACAAGTCTTCTTCAGTTAAATAGATGATAAAACAGAGTATGCTTTATTCGGTTGTACTAAAACAAAGGTAGCGTTTCTCAATGGGGTCATTCAGAGAACGTCGGGGGTGCTGGAAGAATATTAAATTAAGGTGTTTCTTGGAGTGTGTGTGTCTATTTTTTAATGCCAGTTAACCTCTTAACGGGTGGACGGCCCGCTGGCGTGCATATTTACACTCGTTTACTTTAGACAAGGTTTTTGATTGTTTTCTATTGTACGACTTCTCTTCTGTCAAATATGACATTGTGTTTATTATTTCTTCAATGTGTTTGAGAGATTTATTAATTTATTCTTTATTTGTAACATGGCTATATGGAAATAAATAGTGTTTTGAAGTAAAAATCTAAACATGTAAACAGTAAACATTATTATTAATGTATATACATATATATAATATATATATATAGCCCAGAAATATGTTATGTTGTATGTTATGGTTGAGGAGCTATTCCTGATTCAGTTTGGGGATGATATTTTCCTAGGATAGCACTAGCGTTTAAAAGGTTCAATTGCATCTGAAACAGCCATAATAGGGTTGCCTTTGCATCTAAATATAGCTGTAACTGACTAAGAGTCTATTTATATTAAGCAGATTTAATATTTATTTTTTTGTTAAACAATATCTTTAGTGAAATTTTCCCCACATCAAAAGACACAAATCATTACAAACATCATCAGACATCAGCTTTAATATTTGTTGAAGGAGATTTGAAAGCCCCGAGTTTGACTTCTCAGTAAATACTAAGATGGATATTTTGGTTTCTAGTTTACTCATTCCACCCCTGGCAAGCGGAAAGTCATCTTAAAATATTCAGCCCCATCACTGTTGACACAGTCACTCTGTTTCCTTCACGCAAAAGCTGTCACATAAATCAGTCAGAGTTCATGAATGGACTGAATGATGGAATGAGGAACACAGAATAGGGAAATAGGAATGTGTGTGTGTGTGTGTGTGTGTGTGTGTGTGTGTGTGTGTGTGTGTGTGTGTGTGTGTGTGTGTGTGTGTGTGTGTGTGTGTGCGTTTGCACTATTACATTGAGGAGGAGGAGGAGGAGGGACAGAGATTACAGACAGCATTTTCCACTCCCTCCTGTCTGTGTGGTGTAACCTGCCTCAGATTTTCCTAAGTAATGATTTAAGTGGAAAGTCAACGCTTGGGAAACTGTCTTGCTGCAGCTTGGGACTGCAGACTTTGGAGATAGCTGCTCATTTTCCTTCCATAAAAACAGCTATTTACTGGGTTACTGGGTCATAAGAAATTTAACTGTATGAACTATATTGAATGGGACAGTTGAAGGATGTTTCATTGACTTTCCTATTTGTAACCCAAGCTCTATATTTCCTTAGATGATGTCTTGACAATGTGGGAATTATTGAAGATAAGCACACACATAACTAACATTAAATGTAATTTGTGTTGCAATTGATATCATTGCTGTAACAAATCAAAGGTTTATCCCATACTGATTTAATAATAACTTTTACTTTTAATGTATGTATGTACACATATTTCTTATCACTGTTGACTTTGACACTAGATTCAGCAACTGTTCTTACACCCTGGCAAGAAGCGACAAATCTAACAACTGTTTTCAGACAAACAATGTTGAGTTGACTGCCAAGTCATTGAGCAACACGTGGGTCCAGCTGATCCCAATGTGTGCACATTAGGCTGTTGATGTTAGGCCTGCTGATTCCTGCAGGTCATGTTCAGTGAAGCACCCCCTCCACCCAAAGCAGTCTTTAACGAGTACAGTAGGGTCATATACAAATGCCACTATGAATACTGTGTCCTTTATTTCTGCTTTCTGCTGATTCGTAGAGTTTTGTCCTCTGTAGGCTACACCTTCAAAGGATCCACCAATTAAATGACAATATAAATGTGGGACATTTGAACATTAAAATGCACACATCATGAAGAATTAACTTTTTCAGCGCTTGTGCACACACATTTGAATATCTAAATAAGAAGTCAGTTGTTTGTGTGCTGCCTAGATCAGGAAACATGGGCCTGCAAATCTATATTTAAAAAAGGGTTATTCCAGAAACAGTCCCCATTTCTTAATTAGATAATTACACAACCCTAATATTTTCAATATAACTACTTTATATCTAAGAATAGATGTCAAGGCAGCCCTGTAGCTCACTTGGTAAAGTGGCCCTTTGTAGGTGCCCTCTTCTCTCCCTTTCCTGTCTATCTATCTGTACTATACAATAAACTATGTTGCTCTTATATTTTCAATGTTCTGAGTACCATATTTTTCCTTGGTTGTATTAGGTTGGAGGCAGACATCTTAAATCTATCTCTAAAGCTATCTGCATGGATGGATACCAGTAGAGTGAAGTAAGAAATATATTTTGTAATTTGAGAGAACAGCTCAGTTGTAGCTTTGGTCTTTGGCCAATCAGAAGATGAAAGGTCACTGGGCTGTGATTATTAATGAACATGGGATGAAAATATATATCCCATGAGAGAAGTGAAGCAGGAACAGCGCTGCATCTTCAACAAAGAGTATGAGCATGACATCACTGCACTGAAGTCCCCCCGCTTACTGAACCCTGAAGGGCAAACACATTCAGCGTCTGCCGTCATGTCATGGACGACATTACTGAGGGACCGCACACACAGACTGTTATGAGTCCACAAATGAATCTTGTTACTGTGTGAGCAGGCGGATATGAACCGGTAGTGGAACAAGTTGTTACTTTTGATTGATACATCAGCCACAAGTATATAGAACCAATCACAATGTTTGTTTTCAAGGACATCCTGCGTCATACATACAATGTAACGGCACTGAGCAAACGTGGCGAGGAACAACTCAGATACAGTATATATATATATACAGATATACTGATATACTTTTAACTGAACAGAGAGATTAATCTGAAACGCATAGTTGATGTCTCCTTAGGTTGGAGTCAGAAAGTGACAGGTTGAGTTGATTATTGTTAGATTTGGTTTATCAAAGACGCTAACAAAGCAACACGGTGTAGAAACAGGATGAAACACTGTGTTTAACTACAGAGCTCTATGCCTGGAAATGACAACGGAAATAAGCAAGTTTGCCAATTTCACATATCTCATCAACTGCCAGTTGTCTACCAGGAAGTGATTGTTTTTAGTGCAAAGTCACAGTGATTCAGTCTATACTGTATAAATGAAGAGACACTGATGGCTACTGCCGTTCCATTTGCAAATTATCATCTTTTTGAGTTGTAATATCAGCAGAAGAATTATGTACATTTTGAGCTTTGACTATGATGTCAAAACAAACCTTTTTTGGTTTAAGTCTAAATTTAGATTCATATTTTATTTGTCTGTTGGATAAATCTTGTGATACATAAATTACTATGTATACTGGGCTAGCCATGCAGATGGAAAAACCTAATTAAGATGACACATTTTTGTAAAGCAAATGTAACTGCAATAGGAATGTGATGCAGTATGAAAGGCAGCACAGGCCGAAAGAAAATAAAAAACACTTTCAGTGTGCATGTGAGCCTGGCTGGGTGACGGTTTGAGAGTGTGATGTGCTCGTTTGAGATAAGTGAAGGGATGCTGAAGGAACTGAGATAATACTAAGCTCATGCAAACCTCTGGCAAGCTGAGGGCTTCAACTCGCACCGCATCTTATATTCACACGCCGAGACGGTATAGCTCTGTGAACAACTACATTCCGAACATCCATATGGCCTTAATGTTATTGTTAGTGTTTGTGTGTGTCTTGCTTATGTGTGTGTGTTAGAATTGGCAGACTATGGAGGCTGGGAGTTAAACTAATGAGATCCGGGGGCAAATGTGCCTGCATTGTGGTAGATAAGCTATATTAGTCTCGGTTGTGTGCACATACACACATATGCTGTATGCAACCACTTATGTGTACATGCTTACATAAACACACACATGATACAATACACGACCAGAGCAAGATGAAAGCAATCGACGCTCTCTGAAGCCCTTCCCTCCTACTCACTCTTTTTTGAAAAACTGGGATTGCACAAGTCGACCTCTTGCAGTGCTGAGAAGCCTGAGAATTATGAGGAGCTTAGCCACTTCATTTCTTGACCTAGTATGCCCCTGGGCCTCTTAGGGAAACTTCCAGTAGGAGGACCAATAAAATGCAGGGTGCACAAACAGTAAAGTGTAGGGTGATATACGGAGGCCAGTAGGAGTTAAAGGGGGACTCAGCTTTGAGTTCCTTGCCTTCAAAGCCCTCTCCTCAATGACAGTTATTCTCATTTACTGGCCTCCTAAAACTCATCCCTCCTTCCTCTCTGATTTTACTGAACTCCTCACACTAGCCTCATCCATCTCCCCATGCCTGTTACTGCTCGGTGACCTTAACATCCACATGGACTCCCCCACCTGCAAACTCTCAGCTGAATTCTTTACTCTACTGGACAATTTTTCTATCACTCAACGTGTCATCTTCCCCACCCACGACAAAGGACACATCATCGACCTTGTCTGCTCAACAAACCTCCCAGTACTCGACCTCTACCCATGCTCCTTTCCCCTCTCAGACAACAAACTCATACAACTTACCATTGCTTCCCCCACCCCCCACACTCGCCCCCTCAGAGAAATCACCTTCCGTAATCTCCATGCCATCGATCTCCACCATCTCTCTGGCCTGCTTTCCTCTACTCTCCACATGGACACAACCATCACCTCACCCGACAATATTACGAACCTCCTTTCTCCATCCTGTCTACCTCCCTCAACACTCTAGCCCTCCTCAAAAGGAAAACTGTCTCTTTCAACACCTCCTCACCCTGGTTCACACCCACACTCCGCAAAATGAAACAGACTGGCCGCAAACTTGAACATCTCGCCAAACAAACCTCCCTTACAGTCCATCAAGAAGCCTACAAACTCCACCTCACCGCCTACAAAGATTCCCTCACCGCTGACAAGTCTGCTTACCTCTCGACCATCTTCAATTACCCCTCCCGGAACCCCAGAACCATCTTCTCCACAGTCAAAAACTACCGCCCAATCTCAAACCTCCCTTTCCTGTCAAAAACATTGGAACGCATTGTTGCCAAACAACTCCATTCCCACCTCCATGCCAATCACCTTTTTGAACCCCTCCAGTCTGGTTTTCGCCCCTTCCACAGCACAGAAACGGCATTACTCGAGGTCCTCAACGACCTCATCACCTCTGCTGATACCGATTCACTCAACATCCTAATCCTTCTTGACCTGAGTGCAGCCTTTGATACCGTGAGCCATAACATCCTGCTCTCCAGACTCAAGGACATCGGTATCGAGGGTACTGCACTAAGGTGGCTCCAGTCCTACCTGTCCGACAGATCCCACTTCATTTCCCATCACAACCACTCCTCTGCCACAGCGCCAGTCACCCAAGGCATCCCCCAAGGTTCAGTACTCTGCCCCCTCCTTTTCACAATCTACATCCTCTCCCTCGGTCAGATACTCCGCCACTTCAACCTGGACTTCCACTGCTATGCCGACGACACTCAGATCTACCTCAGCACCAAATCCCCCCATAACCCACCCCTCTCACACATGTCTCACAGAAATAAAAAACTCGATGCAACACAACTTCCTCAAACTTAACAGCAGCAAAACTGAACTCCTCCTCATCGGCTCCAAATCCACAATCGACTCCTCACACACACCAAATCTTAGCACCACATCACCCCAGTCCTCAAAGAACTCCACTGGCTGCCTGTCTCCCTCCGAATCAACTACAAACTCCTGGTCCTCACTTACAAAGCCCTCCACTACCTAGCCCCCTCCTATCTCACTGACCTCATCTCCCCCTACCAACCCACGGTCCCTCAGATCCACCTCAGCTGGTCTCCTTTCCACCCCCAAATCCAAGCTGCGCAGCTTTGGAGACAGAGCCTTCTCCAGGGCAGCACCCAGGCTCTGGAACTCCCTCCCCCAAGACATCCGTGACTCTCAGTCCCTCTCCATATTTCAGTCCCGCCTCAAGATGCACATCTTCTCAAGTATCATTTGCTAGCCCCCTGTTAACCGTATTATTATTATTATTTTTATTTTTATTTATTTATTTATTTTTCCTTTTCTCTTTCCCTTTCTTCCCTCGTCCTAACCCCTCCCCCCACTTCCCCTACTATTGTAAAGCGGCTTTGAGGTCCCGAAAAGCGGTATATAAATTCAATTTATTATTATTATTATTATTATTATTATTATTATTATTATTACTATTATTATTATTATTATTATTATTATTATTATTATTATTATTATTATTATTATTATTATTATTATTATTATTATGTGAAGTAAAACCTGATGGACCTCTTTTTTTACATGACCTCTGTCCCATAACAGCTGTCTCTCCTTTAAGGAAATTGGTCTTCTGTCCTTTAAGAACTCTAAACTGTGTCAAAAAAAGAAGCTTGTTGGTTAATTATGACCAACAGTGCAGATACACTATGTGCCTTTTGTTGGAGACTTATTTTAGAAGAACAACATGTACTTAACTCAGCTCTGCATCAGTAAAAGCACTTACATTTAGATCCAGCTAGCGCTTTTACAACACATGACAATATTCACCCTCCAATGGTCTGGTCCAGTTTGGACATTTCGACATGAGGACTGGAGGAGCCTGACTAAATTAATTTCCAACATTCAGTGCCAGTGCAGAAACTAGTCAGAAGTTTGGAATGCCGAAGATCAGAGTCTGAAGTAGTCCAGTTGGACTTGGCATGTTGAAGGAGCTTGAAGTAGAAGTTGCTCCTTTACACTGAAAGTAGCCAGTTGAGGTGTAATCTTATGAGGATGCCTCCTGGATACCTGGACTGGGTACTATGGGTACGTCCAACTGGGCGGAGAAGGCAGATCAAGAACACACTGGATTATACACCAGGACGAGCCGGGAGACGTGACTAAGGAGAAAGACATCTGGACTTCCTGCCTGAGCGTATCACTCAAATGGTCCATTTGTGTGACGTCATGTTGTGTTCTTTAAACCCCTCTAATCCATAAGGATGCGGGGTTCAGGTTCGGCACTCTTTTGAGTTAGATGAAGGCGTCCAGGGCCAACTGTCTAAGTGGAGAGGTGAGTAGAGGCATTGGTATTAAATTATATACTGCAGTGTTTTTGACAAGGTTGCTTTCAAGCCGTCAATAAGTGAAGTGGGAAAAGTGTGTGGTCATTAGTGCAGAATCCACACCAAATACAAGATCCAAAAATGAGATGATGAGTTTTATTAACAATCAGACAGAACAATGTAGAAATATTTACTGCCCTGACCATTGTCTCATTTTGATCTGCGTTTTGTGTGGCTATGTTTGTGTAGGAGTGTGTGCTCTATTTTTGCGAAGATCTTTGAGTGCCAACCTCTGACTGGCTGGATTTGTGGGTGCGGCTTGGGGAGTATCCACTGCGGACTGTGTCCTTTTCCAACCTCCCTGCCTCTTAAAATGCTCAGGTTTCCAGCAGTCTAGGGGCAGCAATCTGAGAGCAGTACCTCGGCTCTGTCCTCGGCCACAAAACCCTTCTGTTGTTGCTTTTTAGGTCAGATCTTTGAGAAATTGTTAAGCCCAGGGCCCTAGTTGGTTAAGTATATGTGTAAATGTTGTAAATAGAATAATCCACATTTTGTAAATAGCAGTGAAGCTGCAGGGGTACATGGAATGCATTTATACAGCGCTTGTGACTACTTTGACACCACATATCGGCATTCACCCATTTACACACACATTCATTCACTGGTGGCAGATGCTGCCATCAAATGTGCCACCTGCTCATGAGGAGCGATAAACATTCAAACGCACTCAAACAAACATATGGCTATGCCATCAGGAGCAATTTGGGGGTTCAGTATCTTGCCCAAGCACAATTAAACATTTTTTGACTGCTCTACCTCCTGAGTCATACGCCCCAAGGTGAGCTGCCATTTCCTTTTGGACTGTTTTCTCCTGTTATCCTTTATCCTAAAGAGTCAGGTTTACTAAATGCATTTCTGTCTGTTTCACCAAGAGTTACTCAGCACTTTTTGAGGAGATAGATTATTGTGTTTGTTGTTTGGCCTTGGTTAACCTCTAAATATATTGTCTCTGTTTACTCTCTTAATTTCACCTTTTTCAGTAAAATAACAAACAATTTCCCTTACTTCTTAATGTATTCATCATTCATTGGTAAGTTGCCTCTTTTTTGCATTTGGTGGGCAGTTTTTCTTTGTTTGTGGGGTACAATGTGAAGTTTGAAATGTCCCACCCTTGAAAAGTTGGACTGATATACAAAAGCTGATTTGTTTTTGAGTGCTAGTATCTTTAACATATCTGTCCCATTGAATGCATGCAAGGCAGAGATCAAAAAATTATTTTTCTAAATGTCATTAAAAAATCACAAAATCCCTGTGTGTCATTTATCCTCAGGGGACTATAACTATCCACCCTACCATAATGAGGCCATTACTTCTGTATACATTTAGTCATAGTCAACTGTAAATACAAGTGAATTATGTGGATATGAGTTTCTAAGATGTTGTAAGTCTAGAAATACCTGAGGAAAAACTCAGAAGATATTCAAGACTTAACCTGTCAGAGAATTCCCAGCATCAGGTAACAATGTTGTCAAGCTTCCTTCCTGGGGGATTTCCACTGAAAAGAACTGACAGATACAAATAGGAGCGTGTTGGAAAAGTGTCAGTGCAGCAAAGGAGTGGTGACACAGAGCATACTGTAGAAAAACAGTTTTATAAGTGGAGAAATAATGCTTTTTAGAGTTATAGTATGTTTTCTTTATCAAACATAATCAAATCAAATTTTATTTGTATAGCCCAATATCACAAATTATACATTTGTCTCAGTGTGCTTTACAGACTGTACAGGTTACGACATCCTCTGTCCTTAGACCCTCGCATCGCACAAGGAAAAACTTCATAAAAGAAACCCCAAAATTAAAGGGAGAAAAATGGAAGAAACCTCAGGGAGAGCAACTGAGGAGGGATCCCTCTCCCAGGACGGACAGACGTGCAATAGATGTCGTGTGTACAGGATAAACAACATAGTACAAATACAACATTTGACAGAAATTATGTTTGTTGGAAAAAAAAAGAAATAGAAAGTATGGATGAATCCAGGAAAATGTCAAAAAGGCTTCCCGGTGTCCAGCAGGACCAAGTCAGCAGGCGCTGTCACGATTCATGATCCTGACGTAAACTTTATCAGTGGCAACCTGCCACATGAGAGACAGACACTCCGGGGATGATACCCCGGATGGTGAGTTAGTAACATACATTTACATAAATGCATACAGATAGAGAGGGAGAAGAAGAGAGAGGGAGGGGAGGATAGAGGAAGAGCAGGAAGAGAGCAGGGAGGTGTCCCCCGGCAGTCTAAGCCTATAGCAGCATAACTAGGGGCTGATCCAGGGCAAACCTGAACCAGCCCTAACTGTAAGCTTTATCAAAAAGGAAAGTCTTTAGCCTACTCTTAAATGTGGAGAGTGTGTCTGTCTCCCGAACACAAACTGGAAGCTGGTTCCACTGGAGAGGTGCTTGATAGCTGAAGGCTCTGGCTCCCATTGTACTCTTAGAGACTCTAGGAACCACAAGTAACCCTGCAGTCTGGGAGAGTAATGCTCTAGTTGGTTTATAAGGTACTATGAGATCTTTAAGATATGCCGGAGCCTGACCATTAATTGATTTGTAAGTCAGGAGAAGGATTTTGAATTCTATTCTGTATTTTACCGGGAGCCAGTGCAGTGCAGCTAATACAGGAGTAATATGATCCCGTTTCCTTGTTCTTGTCAATACACGTGCCGCTGCATTTTGGATCAACTGAAGAGTCTTTAGCGACTTTTTGGGACAACCTGATAACAATGAGTTGCAGTAATCCAGCCTTGAAGTAACAAATGCATGGACTAGTTTTTCTGCATCATTTTGAGACAGGATGTGTCTTATTTTTGCAATGTTACGTAGATGAAAGAAGGCAGTCCTTGAGATTTGTTTTATGTGGGAGTTAAACGACAGATCTTGATCAAAGATGACGCCAAGATTCCTTACAGTGGTGCTGGAGGCCAAGTTAATGCCATCCAGAGCTTCTATGTCATTAGAAAATGCGTTTCGGAGGCGTTTAGGGCCTAATAGTATAATAACTTCAATTTTGTCTGTGTTTAACATCAAAAAGTTGCTAGACATCCAACTTTTTATGTCCTTAAGGCATGCTTGAAGTTTAGCCAATTGATTGGTTTCATCTGGTTTAATTGATAGATATAATTGGGTATCATCCGCATAACAATGAAAGTTTATAGAGTGGTTCCTTATAATATTGCCCAAAGGAAGCATATATAAGGTGAATAGAATCGGTCCAAGTACAGAACCCTGCGGAACTCCAAGACTGACTTTGGCTGTCATGGAGGATTTATCGTTAACAAGTACAAATTGAGATCGCTCAGATAAATAGGACTTGAACCAGCTTAGTGCGGTTCCTTTTATGCCAACACAATGTTCCAGTCTCTGTAGTAGAATGTCATGATCAACAGTGTCGAAAGCAGCACTGAGGTCTAACAAGACAAGAACAGAGACAAGTCCTTTGTCTGATGCCAATAGAAGGTCATTGGTAACTTTCACCAGTGCCGTCTCTGTGCTATGATGAACTCTAAATCCAGATTGAAAAACCTCAAATAAACTATTATTATGTAAAAAGTCACACAACTGTTTTGCGACTGCTTTCTCAAGTATCTTAGCGAGAAAGGGAAGGTTAGATATCGGCCTATAGTTGGCTAAAACCTCTGGATCAAGACTAGGCTTTTTAAGAAGTGGTTTTATTACAGCTACTTTAAAGGATTTTGGTACGTAGCCAGATAATAGAGACAGGTTGATCATATTTAATAACGAGGTGTTAATTAAGGGTAAAACTTCTTTAAACAGTTTTGTTGGAATCGGGTCTAAAAGACAGGTTGATGGCTTAGACGACGAGATTGTTGAAGTTAGTTGGTTAAGGTTGATTGGAGTAAACGAGTCTAGATATATTTCAGGAGTTACAGATGTTTTTAAAATTCCAACAGTTGAAATTAAGTCATTACCAATTGAGGTCAGAAGGACATTCATTTTGTCTCTAATAATTATCATTTTATCATTAAAGAAGCTCATGAAGTCGTCACTACTGAGAGATATAGGAACAGTAGGCTCTGTAGAGCTGTGACTTTCTGTCAGCCTACAGTGCTGAAAAGAAACCTGGGGTTGTTCTTATTTTCTTCTATTAAGGAAGAGTAATAAGCTGCTCTGGCATTACGGAGAGCCTTCTTATACGTTTTAAGATGATCTAACCAGACTAAACGAGATTCTTCCAATTTAGTGGAACGCCATTTACTTTCAAGATTTCTCGACTTTTGTTTTAGTTTGCGGATTTGTAAATTAAGCCATGGAGCTTTCTTAATCATTTTAATATCTGAATATGTGGGTTTAAGCTTGGGCGATGTGAGTAGGCTGCTGGAATGTGTCTGGTTAAGGATTTCCTGCAAGGCAGCTTTGTTACAGGGCTGGTATAGCTCAAGGCCTCATGCAGCACCATTCTCTAAAATGTCTCTTATATTTTCTCTTAATTTTCTGTTTAGATAATAAATAAGTGAATTCCACCTCAGTTGCACTAAATGCTCTTTAGCATTGGTAACACCCCATTCACACTATATAAAGGCAGGTGTTGTGCCGTGTGAAAAACTCTAGCACATGCCCAAGATTTGGAGTGATGCCATCAAAAAAGTCTGGAAGAAGAAGAAGAAGAACTTCAGCAGTAGTAAAATTGAGGTACTGTTAAATAAGCAAAGTTAACATGAGATCTTCCAGAGAATCAGTACTGGCGTTACAGGAAAACCAAAAAGAATCTAAGAAGTATGTAAGCCAATCAGAAGCTAAACAATATAAACAAAACATAAACAATTTGTAGATTATGAAAATGAGATGCTTTGTTGTTATCGGGGTAAGAGTGCTCTCAACCTCGTAAAATGTTCTCTTACTTAAGAGAAGAGCAACAACAAGAAAACATTGGTGAATCCCAGGAATCAATGGGTACTAACAAAATAAGAACAAATTGTGGATAAAAACAAAAATAAGAGGACATTTGTTCTTGCATTGCTTCCTGCATGAGGACTGTGTGTGCTTGTGTGCATAAGACGAACAAATACAGCATACAAAACAATTGGATTTCTATAAAGATCTACAAAAGCCTTCAAAAAAATGAAATAACTATAAACAAAATGACCATATCAATAGCAAGTAAAGGTTGAAGGATTTTGGAATTCTTTGACTCTTTAAAACATTAAACATAAAAAGCAATTATTAATAAGATAATAAATGTCAAAACACACAATATCTATTACTAAACAATCACAAGGGAATATGTACACAAATAAGAGTGTGTGTCTGTGTGTGTGTGTGTGTGTGTGTGTGTGTGTGTGTGTGTGTGTGTGTGTGTGTGTGTGTGCCTGTTGGGGATACGCCGAAAAGAATGTGTCCGCGATCCTGTGACTGTCTCTACGTGCTCTGCGTACACGTGCACAAACATGTGTAGAAAACAAAGAGGACATATAAAGCAGGAAATTTGAGTCTTATCTCTGTGTGTGTCGCTGTTGGAGAGGGCAAAATAAAAAAATATTATGAGATCGTAACATGCATGACAATGGTGCCGGGTTAAGAAGATTAAGGTTAAGGTTAGTGTGCATGTGACTCTATCTGTGTCTACAATACATCACCTGGTGAAACAACCTAATGTTACACATTAGCTCAATACAACAGATTACACAATACAGTTCAGTGAATAAAACCATATCAACACATGTTCATACATTTACAACAGTATAGCAGTTCTTACTTAGAAAAGTAAAGTTAATGTATACTAAATAAAATACTTTGCTCAGTGGAGGTTCAGTTCATGAATTGAAAGGCTACTTAGCTCTTGGCGAATCCTTTGAGATGAAGAAAACAGGCGTGCTGTTTTCTTTGTGGCAACAGACTAATGTGTGTTCGTCTTGGCTGCTTATTGTGCAAAAACAACAAGCAAACACATTGGAAATGCAGAAGTGGGAGGTGTCAAAACTGTCCAGGCTCGGTAAAGATATATGGGTAGCTCAGGAGGGATATTTTCACTGCTGGCTGTTTTCAAGCAATGCATTTGTAATGTAGCTAATAAAACCACAGCATTACAGTTACACTTAATTACACATGTCACTTCACTGCGTGGTTGTTGGACTGTATGAAATTTACAAACGGATTTTGGATGCAGCCAAAAAACATTTGTCCATCAGAAAGGGGGTTTCAGACACTTTTCGATGGTCAGACATGCATGTGTAGCATAAACCTGTGAAAACTAAAACCTTGACAGTTTCCACATATTTAGGACATTTGAGGAAGGTCATCTGAATTAGAGTTTGTTGTTACTACGTGGAAAACTTTGAAAAACAATCCTTCAGCATTAGAGTTTAATGTTTAATGGTCATTTCAATGTTAGCAATGTGGTTTGAATAATTAGCCAATTAAAAGTGGACTTTGGCACAGGCACACCACTTGTATCCTAATTATTGTTGATCTACTTGAAGATAAGAAGGCTCTCCCATGAGCCAGTCAGGAGCGATAATGTCACCTGGTCTTATACCACTGAGAGATCGCTCCATCATCTCGCTGTGCCCTTTCCGAGCCGTCCTTTGCTCCCTGTGTTATCTGAGGAATGTAGAGGACAGTATGACAATTTCCCTGTGCTTTCACTTCTACGCAGTACACCACATGAAAGTACTGGGACATTCCTCTTGATAGGGCAGACTGTGCTGGTATGTGAAGCTTCAGTCAAACCACTTGCAGAATGTTGTAGTAGTCACCCCGCCTGACTCGTGATGTAGGTGTGTCTGATGACTCATAAAAGAACCGGGCATGTAGGCCACTGCTTACATACTTACATAAAACTGCTTACGCTCTTTCTGTGCTTCACTTCACTCAATACACCTCTTTCTCTTTTTGTTTGGATCTCATTCTTTCAGTCTGAAATGGTTCAGAAAAGATTCTATTGGATATAATTTTCCAGTAACTCACAGTCTAGACTCATTTCAATACAGCTCAGTTAACTGTTTGGTTCAGTTCAATTAAATCCATGCATGTACTACACCTTCTCATCCTGTTCAGATTTTGGGGGTTTGTCTACATTTCCTAAATGATTACGTCATAACTGGCCGAGGACTCCTGTCCCGCTTCAAAAACTCCTCTGAATGCAGCTGTGGAATACAGCCGTCCCAAATTTAGAGAGCTCATCCGGTGTGGCAGTATGCGGTCGTTAGTAATATTTGTTTAGCTTTTTAGAGCTTTAAACCGCATCTCACAGTCTTCATTCAGCAAATAGTGCTCATGTGACCTCACTTTGTAAAACACATGCTTGTATTATGAGTCAGCTCCATTCTAAATGCAATGGAAAGCTACACAAAGCTACTAATTCGACATTTGACATTTTATATTATTCTGTTACACACAACTCAGTGATGATGGTATGAGGTGAAAAAGAGACACACGTTCCTACAGACAGTTTAGAGTTGCCCTGATCTCCAGGTCTTTAGGCTTCTCGGTCTTCTTTCTGTGAGGCAGATTTTACCATGACATCACAAGGTATGCTCAATTTCAGTGTTGTCAATTTCAATTGTTACAAAAGGTACATTTATTACACAGAAATCAAGCTTATTCTCAAAACCACAAGACAAGGCTTTATATAATTAATTTAAATTAAACTCTTGTAAATCAATTTAATGAGATATTTATTTGTGTTACACTTTTTGGATCTGATTTGAATCTTAATATTTGATTTGGTATTCAATACATTAATATTGTGATTAAGTAACATAGCTAGTAACAAGGAAAAATAAATATATACCACAACAAAAATGGTCAAAGTGATAATGTCCATGATACCAGACATTTTGGTTTTGCACTATGCATACAACCTTTAAAAAAGCTAAGACTCAGAATGTCCCGCAAAATGTATATGTATATCCCTGTAACACTGACAACACAGACATACAGGAAACAAACTTTATTTAAACCGCAGAATTGTTTTTGTGTCCTGTATGAATTAGGTAATACGGGGGGTTAACTCTGGCCAAGAACATTTACACTCAGTGACAGTTAATCACACTTATGGTATTAAGCACCCAACTCTACAATCACCGTGGTGAAGGCCAGCTGTTACACAACAGGGGAAAAGTCAGGGTAAACTCATGATCCAGAGGGAAGTGTTACGTAAGCCAGAACAGGTGATGAAGGGGGTAAACAACACACAGATATTAACACTGACACAGTAACCATGGCTCTGATGGGTCAAACCTGGGGGGCGAGGGATATGTGAGGGTGACCATGATGATGAACTGTACTGGTGGTGCAGTCCAATATGACCGACTACTACAGTATTGAATGCATTTGTGACATTTTAAATGATTTTTGTAATTATTTGAATAATTAATAATAAAGAAATACTCCTAAATTGGAATCTTTGAGTCTGTAGTGTGTTGTATAACATTATATTGTAAAGCGCTCCAATATTTAGTTTTTCCATAAACGTAAATATGGTGGACAATGTACAGTATTTGATAACCTTTCAACATAATTAACTAATCAATCCAGTAGGTTTACTGCTTTGGAGGGGTGCTCACCGTGTGACGGGCGTGCGTGGCGCAGCTTCTATTTAGTTCTCTCCTCTCCTTTCTTCCTGCTCTGTAGGTGTGTGCGCACGTGTAGGTGTGTGCGCACGTGTGCGTCAGTTGCGAAGCCCCACCCTTTGCAAAACGGAGCGAAGGAGAGAATGGGAATGCGCAAAGTAAACAGTACAAACTGAAACGTGCACATAAATTAGATCAATAGCCTAAGTGTTTAGTTTATTTAATAAAAGAGCACCTGTCAATGTGAAAAGTGAGTTGTGAATAAAAAAATCTTGAAAAAATAAAAAAACACCTTGAATTGAGACAATGGTAGGGGAAACACTGCAATCAACTCAAGTGGTAGTCTCAACAAAAATCATTTGCCTGAAGAAATTACTATAATACTATATACATTAGGTCACCTCTCTGGGAACCATCACGTTATCGTGGTGGAGAGGTTTGTGTGTCCTCGACGGACCAGACCCGGGCAGCAGAGGCTGGCTCTGGGGACGTGGAACGTCACCTCTCTGTGGGGGAAGGAGCCGGAACTAGTGCGGGAGGTGGATCGCTACCAGTTGGATCTGGTGGGGCTTACCTCCACGCATAGTCTTGGCTCTGGAACCGTACTCCTGGATAGGGGTTGGACTCTATTCTTCTCCGGAGTTGCCCAAGGTGTGAGGCGTCGGGCCGGGGTGGGGATACTCACTAGCCCCCGGCTGAGCGCCGCTACGTTGGAGTTTATCCCGGTGGACGAGAGGGTCGCCTCCCTACGCCTTCGGGTTATGGGGGGGAAAACTCTGACTGTTGTTTGTGCCTATGCCCCAAACCGCAGTTCTGAGTATTCGGCCTTCTTGGAGACCCTGAATGGAGCCCTGCAGGGGGCTCCAGTAGGGGACTCCGTAGACTTGCTGGGAGACTTCAACGCACATGTGGGAAACGATGGAGACACCTGGAGAGGCGTGATTGGGAGGAAGGGCCTCCCTGATCTAACCCGAACGGTCGTTTGTTGTTGGACAAACACCATGTTCGAACATAAGGATGCTCATAAGTGCACGTGGTACCAGAGCACCCTAGGCCAAAGGTCAATGATCGATTTCGTAATCGTATCATCTGATCTGAGGCCGCATGTTTTGGACACTCGGGTGAAGAGAGGGGCGGAGCTGTCGACTGATCACCATCTGGTGGTGAGTTGGATCAAGGGGTGGGGGAAGACTCTGGACAGACCTGGTGAACCCAAATGGGTAGTGCGGGTGAACTGGGAACGTCTGGAGGAAGCCCCTGTCCTGGGGATCTTTAACTCACACCTCCGGCGGAGCTTTTCAGCCATCCCTGTGGAGGTTGGGGGCATTGAACCTGAGTGGGCGATGTTCAAAACCTCTATTGCTGAAGCTGCGGTGATGAGCTGTGGTCTCAAGGTCTTAGGTGCCTCAAGGGGCGGTAACCCTCGAAAACCGTGGTGGACCCCGGTGGTCAGGGAAGCCGTCCGACTGAAGAAGGAGTCCTTCCGGGTTATGTTATCCGGGATGACTCCGGAAACAGTTGCAGGGTATCGAAGGACTAGAAGGGCGGCAGCATTCTGCCGTGTCAGAGGCAAAGCAACGGGTGTGGGAGAAGTTCGGAGAAGCTATGGAGAAGGACTTTCGGTCGGCACCAAGGTGCTTCTGGAAAACCATCCGGCACCTCAGGAGGGGGAAGCGAGGAACCATCCAAGCTGTGTACAGCAAGGGTGGGACCCTCCTGACTTCAACTGAGAAGGTTATCGGCCGCTGGAAGGAGCACTTTGAGGAACTCCTGAATCCGACTAACACGCCCTCTATGGTTGAGGCAGAGCTGGAAGCTGATGGGGGATCATCGTCAATTTCCCTGATGGAAGTCACTGAGGTAGTCAAATAACTCCACAGTGGCAAAGCCGCAGGGGTTGATGAGGTCCGTCCAGAAATGCTGAAGGCTTTGGGTGTTGAGGGGCTGTCTTGGTTGACACGCCTCGTCAACATTGCGTGGAAGTGTGGGACAGTGCCTAGGGGTTGGCAGACCGGGGTGGTGGTTCCCCTATTTAAAAAGGGGGACCAGAGAGTGTGTGCCAACTACAGGGGTATCACACTTCTCAGCCTCCCTGGTAAAGTCTACTCCAAGGTACTTGAAAGGAGGGTTCGGCCGGTAGTCGAACCTCTGATTGAAGAGGAACAATGCGTCAATTCCGTCCTGGTCGTGGAACAACAGACCAACTCTTTACTCTTGCAAGGATCCTGGAGGGGGCCTGGGAGTACGCCCATCCGGTCTACATGTGTTTTGTGGATCTGGAGAAGGCGTATGACCGGGTCCCCCGGGTGATACTGTGGGAGGTGCTGCGGGAGTATGGGGTGAGGGGGTCACTTTTGAGGGCCATCCAATCCCTGTACGCCCAAAGCGAGAGTTGTGTCCGGATACTCGGCAGTAAGTCGGACTCGTTTCCCGTGAATGTTGGCCTCCGACAGGGCTGCGCTTTATCACCAATCCTGTTCGTGATTTTCATGGATAGGATATCGAGGCATAGTCGTGGAGGAGAGGGGTTGCAGTTCGGTGACCTGAGGATCTCATCGCTGCTCTTTGCAGATGATGTGGTCCTTATGGCATCATCGGTCTGTGACCTTCAACAGTCACTGGATCGGTTCGCAGCTGAGTGTGCAGCGGTTGGGATGAGGATCAGCACCTCCAAATCTGAGGCCATGGCTCTCAGCAGGAAACCGGTGGATTGCCTACTCCGGGTAGGGAATGAGCCATTACCCCAAGTGAAGGAGTTCAAGTACCTCGGGGTCTTGTTCGCGAGTGAGGGGACAATGGAGCGAGAGATTGACCGGAGAATCGGAGCAGGAGGGAAGATTGGGGTTCCTTACTTGAGCTGCTGCCCCCGCGACCCGATCCTGGATAAGCGGTAGACGATGGATGGATGGACATTAGGTCAAACTTTCATTAATTTATATAATGATTTATTTAATTTATAATAACACAATTTCATAAATGTTAATTATTATAATTTGGCCAGAATACTTGTTTAATATAAATATAAATAGTTTAATTAGGAATAAGATACCATTACCTTATTTGCTGGAAACCCTCTGTAATCCCCTGATGAACGCTTGAAGACTCCAGACCCTTTCTTGAGGAAATCATCTTCATCTTCTCTGGTTGATATATTAGTTCATTTTGCTGACAATCTAAGAATAAAATGAGCCACACACTGTCAAAATCACACACTAATAGGAAAAAAAAGATCCGTCCCCAAAATAGAATTCAGGTCTCATGATGAGATTCAGAAGATATAAATATGTAACATTCCGCATTAATGTGTCACATATGTCTAAAAACGAATATGTCATATATTGTGTTGAGTTGTGTACTTACCTTTATTTCCAAATGTCTCCAACAATTTTTAAACCTGGAGATATCCATAATTGTAAACAAGGTAATGTTCCGTTTGATTTGGTTGCCTGTAATTGTGACATATCCCTTTACAGCACATGTAAGCGTTATGGTTGACTTTTTATCACGTTTTAAGCTACATTTACACAACGGTAATTTTTAATTATATTTTATCCAAATGAAGGATTATAGTCATCGAACATCTGGATCTCGAGTTATAAGACAAAGAGGCTGAGCAAACATTAGTTTTTAGGAGGCCTCTGTGGATAATTTGGTTCATGGTAAACATGTCTGGATCTTAAATTATCAGAGGAACAAGCTTAGCAAACATTAATAAATAAATAAAGTAAAATTAAGACTTTTTTTAAAATATTTGAATTATATTTGAATTGAGACTACAGAAATAATGTGTGAAAAAAGTTGGTGACAGACTTCATTAATGCTAAATGTCGTGTGTATTGAATTTCTTCCAACAGACGTAATCTATCGGTATGTTTGAAACAGTGCTCCCAGCTGTACTGTTCTGTGGTTTTGCAAAATCCTTACTAACTATGAGGTCAAGGTCGGCGTGATATTGGCTTGAGGCTAAACACCACATCAAACACTGTAAGTGGGAAAGTCATTTTTGGCTCTCAGACTGATACTTTAGATGTCGAGATTGGTGGTTTGACAGAATGTTTGAACAAGTACAACCAGTACTAGGGTGAGGGGAAAGAACAGCAGACAGATGCCAGCGAGTAAGCGTGTGTGTATTTATTATGATAGCAAATGATGGCCGTGTGTGTGTGTGTGTGTGTGTGTGTGTGTGTGTGTGTGTGTGTGATTATATATATATATATATATATATATATAGAGAGAGAGAGAGAGAGAGAGAGAGAGAGAGAGAGAGAGAGAGAGACTTTGAGCCGGCTGTAACACTGATCCTGGAGTAATTTAACAGTTGACCTATTGAGAAAATATAAAAACCTGTTGAGTAGCTTCATGTATGTATTATGTAGTTTTTATATGATAAACCAAGTAAATTGTATATTTCTATGGTTCAACACTTGTTGAAAGTGTTTCCCATCGCATTAATCTTTTAGGCAGTTCTGCTGAATAATATGCTTTAACACCTCCAACACAGAAACATATTAGGCATAATCAATAGAAATGGGATATTAAGGCACCATGATGGACACATTTCCTTCTAAATATAAAGCAAGTAATCTTTCTGTCTGTATCTGGGTATGTCCTTTCTATATCTCGAGAACCGTGCGTATGTCAGGTGTTTTGCTCGGGGACCAAAGAACATGCATTGTCGAATGTTGTGCAATTTGGCCCGATGGTGGAGCTATCATAAAAACAAACTGTACATTTTGCCGTGTTACTTTTGTAACAAGATTTTCTGCCATTTTAAATTGTGTCTAAATAAGTTTTTTGCTACTCCTACTACAAAATTTGAGCAATCGTCACCAAATTGAGTATAGAACATTTCTGGACCAAGCCGGAAAAAGTTAGTAACACTCGTAACACCCCTATGGCGCAGTAGGTGGAAATCAGTAGCAGTGGTTTATCCATCCACCAGGTGGAGCAGTGATGGAAGCTGATGTAGTTTACTGCAGCAGAAATAATTGTTATCATATTTGACGTGAGGAAATGTCCTTCCCACACAGAGCCTATTTATGATGATTATCATAATGACCAGGACAATATTATGTAGATTATTATATTGTTTTGATAAAATACCGATACAGTTGTTTGTATGCATTAAATAGCGAGCTGGTTGAGGAGATATAATTGAGTGCGACATCTGAACAGTTGATTTCAGCAGCACAGTAACAGGCCGGGACAAACTAACAATGTTTTTTAAACAAATAAATAAATAATTTTATGTATCATACATTTGCCAAATTTCTGTGTAGGCACGAATCATTTCAAAATGCGATTTTCTTTACTATATAAAGTTTTCCCTATGCACATATGCTTCAATAACTAAATATTGACCTGATTTGCTTACCATAAAAAGTCCCATTTATGCAGCTTAATTGAATAAAAACAACAAGAAACAGCAATTTATAGTTTTTTTTACTCAGAAGATGCAAGTGGGCTTATATTGTATGTGGACTTAATAGGGATGTTTACCCTAATAATATAAGAAAAACTCACTTCTCAGCCAAACGTTGAAATTCTAAATTTCAGTCACAGTCCCAACTGGTTTAAAACAAATTGATATTGATAGTTGAATCAGTTAAATCAATATGTAGATGATGTATTGTTGATCTTTAGATAGACAGCTGTTTATCTGTTTCATTGAATGCTAAAGTTCAAGGTGTATGTGTGTGTGTGTGTGTGTGTGTGTGTGTGTGTATGTGTGTGTGTGTGTGTGTGTGTGTGTGTGTGTGTGTGTGTGTGTGTACCATATTTCATTTAACTTAAATGTGTCTACCTGTTTGGCACATTGCAATGACCCCCAACATGCATTTACATTTTATAAAGAGTCGGACTACTGACCAGTTCTTTCTTTCTGTGTTTTTTTATTTGAGCATTTTTAATGCATTACTACGAGAGTTCAATAACTACAATAAAACAAAGGCAATTACAACAGTTTAGTATGCCATGGATATGTGAATATGCAGCTGCTAGTATTTCGGGATAACAAATGGTTGGGACTTTGTGACGCAATGACACAACTGATGAGTGTCATGTGAAGCACAGTGTTTTGGTGTCAGTTGAAAGATTTATCTTAGAAAACTATTAATTGGTGCCACTGTCTCTGTTTTACCGGATTATCTTGGATGACCTTGACAGACATGTAATGTTGACAATGTATCACAGATGTACCATGAAAATGGTATCACTGAGGTTGACTGTTTTGCCATTACATGCAGAAGAGTGACATATCTAAACTAGGGCTGTGAAATTAGGGCGCTAATTTCGATTAATTAATCACAGAAAAAATTAAGCGACAAAACAATTAACACAGATTAATCGTGCTCTTGACTCTTTACGTCACCGACGCGGTGCGGCCACAGCAGCCTCGTCAACATGATGAAGCGGATGAGAAAACGTTACATGGCCCAGTGAATGGAAAGTTTACATTAATAAAGTCCCGGATGTAACTGTTGATGCTCCGCTCTGTGAGATTCCTGCAGCAAAGAAAGTTTGAACCATTGGAGAAATTCAAGCTGAAATATCTCGTCATCTCTCCATCATGCGTTCAGACGCAGAATGAGTCGGTCTACCTGAGACACATTAACAACTCCATCAGGAAATGTATTGCAATGGACTCTAGGAGGTAGAGCACAGGGGGCTAATAGAGGCTTTACAGATGGCGTCACATGACACAACTTTTAGAGATATTTTTTATTGTGCAATGAAAGAAGTTATGCCAGATTTGAAATTGCACTTTATGTAAAACTGTTGGTCTGTGTTGTCTAAGATAATTGTAGCATACAAGATATTGGAGAAATAGTATTGAAATAAAAGACATGTTGACCAGTTTATAATGCTACTCATTGATTCACTCATCTTCCAAAATCCATTTGAATATTTTGAAATGCTTCTCACAGCAAATATTGATATATGCGATTAATTTAGATGAATTAATCACAAAGCATGTAATTAGTTAGATTAATATTTTTTAATCACTTGACAGCACTAATCTAAATGTGACTTATTCCATAGATGGATCTAAAGAAAAAAGATCAGCATTTGCGATCACTAACAGTTTTGAGGAACCCATCTTTGAACAGAACCATCTCCTTCTAAAGTAGTAAATAGTTTTTTTTTAGTGACAAAAGGTACAGCAGACAAATATATCCTTGCAAAAGTTTCCTGGCTTCAACCCCCAGCCGGACAGACATTGTTGTGGCAAACCAGTAGAAGTTTGGAGCTTGCAGAGAACAGACAACTACTTTGCAAAATTGCTCCCTGTTGAGCGTCGAGTCATGTGTCTCAGTCAAGGGCAACGGACTATGACGAGCCCTTGAACGCCTGTATGTATCTACTGATTTGTAAAAGAAGTTACTGCTTCATAGAATAGTAAATAAATTGGTGAATTAAATTGTACTGTTTTGTGTATCTTTTTATGATATTATAAATCATTGCCAGTGGCATACAAAGTAATTCATCATAGCACACTTACTTAGATAAGGCAAACATATTCAAGATTGAATTTGAGTCTATACTTACACTTAGCCTAATGTATCTATCCAATATAGAATGCATTAGGTATCTTTTAGAAAAAGGTGTAACCTCTGGACCGGTGAGTCAAAATGCCACTTCTATCCTGATTTACATTTGTAAACCTCACAGCATTTCATTTACATATAATAAGCTCCCTTGAACTAGGGGGGAGTCAACTGCCAAGCTTCTCAGGCTTTGAACATTTGTTAGAAATTAAATCTGTTTCTGTGTTGACTACAAATTCCAGTGAACACCTGAAAGTCCACTTCAATTTACAGATCTGCTTACTGGAGAAAATGCCAATTTCCATGCAGTGAAGGAATTACAAGGGAGGGAAAAAAGGAAGGAAGGAATAAGGTAGGAAAGAAGCAATGACAAGAAGGAAGGAAGGAATGATGAAAAGAAGAAAGGAAAGGAATAAAGAAAGGATGGAAGGGAATAAGGAAATAAGTAAGGTAAGGAGGAAGAAAGGAAGGAAGAAAACACTTGAGAAAATCTCATGCTTTCGTCCTTAAATGCACAATATCTTTCTCATTTCCTTCCTTGCTCCCCTCCATCATAACTTCCTTCCTTCCTTCCTTCCTCCATCCCTCCCTCCCTTCCTTCCTTCCTTCTTTCCTTCCTTCCTTTGATTCCTTTCATCCTTGCTTTTATTCCTTTATTCCTGTAATGGTCGTGGCTTTTAGTTTTTCTGTTTACTTTGTAAAGAACACTCCTCTTGTGTTATGTCTCATTTTACTTCCTGTCTTTGTGTGTTTTCCCGCCTTTTATGATTTGTTTGCGATGATTTGATCCACCTGTGGCTAATCACTCTGCTTCCCTTGTGTCTTTGCCTGCCTCCTCCAGCTGTGTCCTGTTCTTGTGATTAGTGTCTCTGTATATGTCGAATTGTTTTTTGTCGGTATGTCCTCCATGTTTTCTGATGTAGTTTTCCCTTTGCCTGGATGTCTCCCTGTGGAGGCTTTACGGGCATGTCCAACTGAGAGGAGAGCCCTCGGCATACCCTGTTGCAGAGGAACTATCAAATACACTGCCAAGAACTGAGTCACTAGCTAAGGAACCACCAAACAGCTGAGCACTAATTTGTCAGTAGTGCAACCCTTATCTGGATGTATGCTCAGCGTAGTAACCCTGTCACGAGGTTGCGCAAGCCAAAAATGACATCACGTGTTTTGCATGAAGCACACGCTGCTTGGTCGTGCACCTCCAAATTTACACATGCACTGGTTTGCTTTGACTGGAGCTTTTGCCCTGTCCTCGGTTTGTCAGTCTTGCTAGTATCTCAGTGTTTTGTCTCGTCTACCTCGGTTACGAATGCTTTGGGTTGAATGTAGAACTGTTAATGCAATTAGCCAAATTGACTCTCTAAATACTTTTTTCCTTTCAACACAAAAAGCTGTATACACACATGAAATACTAAATCACATGAATACATTCCACTCATATTAGCACTGATATCAAATGCTAATTACTTACATATATTGTTATATAGTGTTTCTGTTACAGTAGTGTAAATTGTAGTTCACTGATTTATGATTTCCAGCATTACAATATTCATCCTGGAACCTTTCTGTAGTTTTCTTGCTGTTTTTACAATGTTTAACTTACTATTAATCAAAAGTATAATTTTCTTATGTCTTGAATAAAAAGACAATAAGAAGTGTCATTTTCTTGAATTGCTTGACAAAACCACACATTTTTTGTTATACACATATTGAACATATTAATTGTTCTGATCGAGATGAAGAAATCAAACCATTTCTTGGGAGAATAAATGTCCTCAGTAAAGTTCATTCTAATCTGTGTAAAATAAACATTAGGCATGAGTCATCTCATGAATGTGTTTTAAGTCATATCAACGTGTATTACTTCCCCATATTTAGAATGTTTTGCCCCAAGCAAATGTCTGTATTGTGGCCGTTGATCTGGTGGCAATGATTGCCTTAATCAGTCTGACAACAGTTGTGCTTGGTTTTTATTTTCAGAAACATATTTTGGCTTGTTGAGTTTTATTTGCAAATTGTTTGAAGGTTGGTCAAATTAAAAATGTAAGCATGAAACCAGGTGCCAATATTATGCACTAGGTCTCTGCACTAATACGTGTTTCCCATATGGACCCAGAAATCTGGCATCCATCTTAAGTAGAACTGAAGTTAGTTTGTCTGGGCTGTTGGTGGAGCTTGTGTTCATGATCTTAGGGCCAGCTGGACCTCCCAGAAGAGAGAGAGAGAGAGAGAGAGAGAGAGAGAGAGAGTGTGTGTGTGTGTGTGTGTGTGTGTGTGTGTGTGTGTGTGTGTGTGTGTGTGTGTGTGTGTGTGTGTGTGTGTGTGTGTGTGTGTGTGTGTGTAATGTGAGTTAACAGCACGAGGAGGCTGTGCACTCGTTGACACTCTGTCAGCATGCTTTAAGGAGGAGGAGGTGTCTATGTTTAACCTCATGGCTCAATATAGCCTGCAAAATGTCTTCACCTGGAGCAGCCAAGCAGCAGCAATCACAAGACCTGACAGGTGTCCTGCCCTCAAACTTCAGCTGTGGTGCAACACAGTCCCTCCAGGCTGGTCAGGGGATCAGAGCCTGGCTTGACCACATGGTCAAAACAGGGACAGGCAGGGATCAATCATTGAATCCTTATTTTAACTGTGGACAGAGCTTCGTTCTGCACATTTACATTTATAAAGATTAAATGTTCTGTAAGCCTTTTGGAAGAAACTGGGATCCAACTGTCAGCCACCGGCAGCTGCCCAGTGCAACAACTGTCTTCTGTTGCCAGCCAGCAGCTCCACCTTCACAGAGATTAGATTTATTTACTGTCTTTACACACATTCACAACATCAGCCCAAATGGCTAACACAGGCCATTCAAAAAATCTTATTATTCAATTAGACTATGATTCTGATTCATAATTAAATTAATAACTTTAAACACAATTGCAATAGCTAGTGGAAGTTGAATAATTTCAGAATTGTTCTATAGTAGATAATGGCAGTAATCACTCTTGTACAACTTTAAACGGAAAATAATATCTTATAAATATTACAAATAAATTACAACACAAAAAACAAAACACTAAATAACACTTGTATTATGTTAGCAAATTGTAGAACGCGATCCCACATTAAATAAACGTTGCAGAACATTAACCAGGCATACATATGTCTATTGACTATGACAAATTATTTATTATTCAACACACTTTGTAGAAGTACCTGTTACTATCATTGTGGCATTAGCCGTCTTGAACTCCGGCATACCACTCCTGCTCCAGCGGCATAAACCGTTTTATGTGGGGGGGGGGGGTTTATACAGGTTATCAGATGTAATTAATACATACCTACATTGTCATATCAGACTATCAAAAGATAGATCATAGTGAGAAAATTCCCCGTCCTTCATAGCTATGGCGGTAGAAAACGACGAATGCCACAATACAAACAAGTACTCATAATGGTAAACAAAACAAGTATTTATGGCAAATAATTTATATGCCATACTTATGCCTGGTTAATGTTCCGCAACGTGGAGTTTTATATAATGTGTGATCGCACTCTACTATTAAACATGCATTATCGTAATACAATTATTATTATTAAGTTAGTTGGCTCTAAATTTCTGTTATTGATTAGTCAGAGTGGCTACGGTGGCTAGGCTAACAACATCCATGTTAGACTCAAGACACTTATTTACGGGCACGATGTTGTGCAATATTGTCAATTGAAACAGAAGAAATATTCATTTATGGGAAATATGTATCAGTGGACGGTATGGTGTGACAGTGGCCTACCACTTTCAAGCGGCACCTGCCATTATGCAATGGTATATGAGAGGGCAGCATACCATTCAAGGGATTGGCATAAACTGCTGAATCATAGTATCATACCATTAGCCACGTTTTGATCTAGGTGTCACTCAGATTTAAATTCAGCTGATTTTAGTGCTAGTTTACATTGATAGAGGGCACTTTTCAAAAATGGACTCTGAGGAGCTCACCATTACATGTCCATTTTGTTGTGGCGCCATCAGAAGACCCTGTAAATGGCTATGAAAATAAATGGCTGACAAAGGTATGCTTTGCAGGAGTAAAGATTATGTTTGCTGTTCAGAGACACAGAGGCCTTCAAACCCACATGCATGATGTAGCTTAAAGTAAATGGTGTAATATACCAAGTATTATGTAACAACCCAACATAAGTTATGCAGAGTCTTGAACTGTGCATTTAGAAATGCACAGAATACAGTCTGTTGAATGGGAATGTGTTTGGACTGGTGTGCAAGGGAACATGCAAATCCCCTACCTCAATGAGCATGCTCAGTATACTATTAGACATAAACACTACCACATGTTGTCAACATACACAACAGTTTACTGAAACGTGTACCTCTGACAAGTATAAGTTATTCAGTAAAATAAATGGGATTGAGGGATGTAGTTTGTGGACGTGGATGGCTGTGACCTTGCATAATACTTTCATGATAATTGTGCAATTGTGTAGGAGCAACTAAAAAATACAGCATTAGTATTACAAACCAAGTATGTTTAAGTGAAATATATTGTATAAATTGAATTCAGTTGAAACTGTATTTGATCCTGAAAGTTTAACAATCTACATACTTCCACATTCAGTTCTCACGATTCAAATTCAGTTCTTGCAATTTAATTTCAGTTTGCGGACACACGCATCAAGTGCAGATTCACAACATTCCGGCTTGTGTACTTTTTTCTTTTCCTCAAACAATATATTTACTTAAAAGATTCTTATAAATATATATGTACATATGTAAACAACAATAAACAAGTAAAAAGGCCACATTTGTGTAATAAAAGTACCCGTTAATGCCTTATAGCTTTTGTTTGATTCTGATAGTATTTTACTTCACCTCATCTAAGTGATATCATCGGAGCTGCTGTGTTAACGATCCGGCAACATGAAGTTTTCTTTTAGTTTTGTTTGTTGTGGATATTAAGATGACAGTGTTTTTACCTGGTGTGATTATTTGGTACATACATACAAATGTCTCTGCCAGGAATGTAAATCTGGGATATTGCTATTTTAGTGATTTAACTTAACTGGAGTGATGTACAGTATGTTCTCATTAGCCATTTGTACTTTGCATTCCCTGTCCTGTCTTCAGAATTCTTACATTACAGGTCATTTAGCAGACGCTCACAGTGGGTTAATGGTGGCAGGGAATGTGAATGCGCAAGGCAGGAAGAAAACAAAAAACTTGAATTTCAGGGCACCTTTGCTTAATAGTGATGTGCAGACCGACTCTTTTCACAGTATCCCTTGAGTTGATTTATGTAAATGTATTGAAGTGGGTGAAGTTTGATACTTTTTGCATAATATGGCGTCAGTTTCTCTGTGACACTCCGTTATTGTCACGTCTGTGCCTGAACTCGCACCTGCCACGCCCCCCTCTGTCTCCACTCACTCACCTGCACTGCATCCACAATCACCGGAATACTGATTGCCAGCACCTGTGTTCACAGCATAAAGTCTCCTCACTCCCTTCACTCCGCATCTGGCCTCGTACAAAGTGGACTAAACCCCATGGACTTCCTCCCCAGAGTCTGCAACGCGATTTTCCTGCCTTTTGCCCGTCTGTCTGCCTGATCCCGGTATCGCACCGTTTTCTGTTTGCTCCGTTGGTTCTCGTTTGTTCCGAGTTCGACTCGTGTACCTTGTTTTGACGCTCCCTGTTTTGTACTTTTTAGTTCACTGTGCTTTTACGCCAGTCTCCTTATTTTCCAGTGCTTAGAGCCTGAGTATTCCTGAGTTCCTGATCCTTGTGTTCACCCCTCCCCTGTCTGTATGGTGTTTCCATCTGCTCGCTGGCTGAGCCTAATAAACTATTGTCAATTCCATCCCTGAGTCCTGACGTCCGTGACAGAAGGCCAGATCTACAAAACGATGGATTCAGCCAGCGGAGCCACCTCCGCTTCCTCTGTCACCCCTGCTCCCACCGCCACGGGAGACCCGTTCCAGGGTCTCGTCGAGGAGATGCGTCGCGGTCTCCTCGCCGCAGTCAACACCATGCCCGCTCCAGCGCCTGCTCCTGCCCCGGTCGCCCACACCGACCGAGCCGTGCGACCGCCTCCGTTCACCGGGACCTCCTCATCTGCGTGCCGTGGATTCCTGTTCCAATGTGACCTCATCCTGGAGATGGAACCCAATCGCTACCCCACCGAGAGATCGAAGGTGGCGTTCGTCGTCTCTCTACTCCAGGGTAGAGCACTCCAGTGGGCAGAGTCCGTGTGGCAGCAGAGCGGGCCCATCACTGCTTCCTATGCTGCTTTTGTGCAGCACTTCAAGGAGGTCTTCGACGCACCACCATGCGATACTTCGACGCAGGTGCGCCTTCTCCGACTTCGTCAAGGCCGTACGCCGATTTGAGTATACCCTGCAGTTCCGCACGCTGGGGGCCGAAAGTGGCTGGAACGAGGCGGCCCTGTTGACCGTCTTCAGGCAAGGATTAGAGCCAACCCTCCGACTCCATCTCTCCGGTTATGACGACTCGGTCGGGCTGGAACGTTTCATCCAGCTCGCCATTCGGGTCGCCAACCGCCGTGAACATTGCCTACAAGACCAGCCACTGCATACTGTCCAGTCCCGAGCGCTGCCCACCACCCAGTTCCCTGCGCCAGCCCGGTACCCCGCCTACCAGGGAGAGGAGCCCGAGCCCATGAGCGTGGACTCCCTGAGACTCACCCCTGAGGAGAGAAGCCGCCGCATCACTCAGGGCTTATGCCTTTACTGCGGAGCGCGAGGACATGTCGTGGTGACATGTCCTCTACGACCCCCACAAGCCCGGGTGAGTGCGTTTCAAGAAGATGTCTTTGTCTGTAAACCTCTGTTGGTCCCGGTAACCCTGACTACTCCTTCTGGTTCCTTTCCAGCCAAGGCTCTCATCGACTCGGGGTCCGCCGGCAACTTCATCTCCGGGGCTCTCTGCCAGCAGATAGGTCTGCCTAAGTCCTCGAGCCCCACTTCATTCTCTGTCCACACCATCATTGGTCGCCCCCTCACTAAGCAAGTACGGCACCTCTCCTCTCCAGTCCTGCTCGAAGTCGGCCTTTTCCACAGGGAGCAGATACAATTTCTCCTACTGGAGGGGTCAACTGCTGACGTCATCCTCGGGCGACCCTGGCTGATCCTGCATTCTCCATCGCTGTGCTGGGAGACGGGAGAGGTGACTCGGTGGGGTCCGAGATGCTTCGGCCGGTGCCTGCCTGCTGTCACTCCACGCCGCACTGCTGCACGCCGCCATTCCTCACGCTACGCACCTGTTCCTGCACGTATTGGCCTGCACACCACCTCCATCGAGAGTCCCGTCGACCAGGTCAGCCTTGACATTCCTCCTCGCTACTCCCAGTTTAAAGATGTCTTCTGCCCGCAGCGCGCAGCACACCTCCCCCCACACCGACCAGGGGACTGCTGCATTGACCTGCTGCCCGGTGAGCCTGTGCCTCGTGGGAGAATCTACCCCCTCGCTTTGCCTGAGCGGAAGGCCATGGAGGAGTACGTGACTGAGGCTCTTCAGCAGGGCTACATTCGTCACTCCACCTCTCCGGCTGCTTCTAGTTTTTTCTTCGTGAAGAAGAAGGACGGTGGACTTCGGCCCTGCATTGATTACCGTGGTTTAAATAAGATCACCATCAAGAATCGTTACCCTCTTCCCCTCGTTCCATCGGCTCTGGAACAACTGCAAGGAGCACAGATGTTCACGAAGCTCGACCTCCGGAGTGCATACAATCTGATCCGGATACGTGAGGGGGACGAGTGGAAGACGGCCTTCATCACCCCTAGTGGCCACTACGAGTATTGCGTCATGCCCTTCGGGTTGGCCAACGCCCCTTCTGTGTTCCAGGGTTTTATGAACGAGGTGTTCCGGGAGTATTTGCATCGGTTTGTGATAGTGTACCTTGATGACATCCTGGTCTACTCTCGGAACGAGACCGAACATTCCCATCATGTGTCCCTCGTTCTTCACAAGCTCCGTGAACACCACCTCTTTGCCAAGGCTGAGAAGTGCTCCTTCCACTCTGATCACATGTCTTTCCTAGGGTACAACGTCACTGCCTCCGGAATCAGTATGGACGAGGGGAAAGTGGAGGTCATCAACACCTGGACCCCACCTAAGACGGTAAAAGAGCTACAACGATTCTTGGGATTCGCCAACTTCTATCGCCGGTTCCTAAAGGGCTACAGCCAGATTACTGCTCCCCTGACCACACTTCTCCGAGGTAAGCCGAAGTCCCTGTTATGGAACCCTGAGGCAGCCGCCGCATTCGCCCTGCTGAAGAGAACCTTCATGTCCGCACCCATTCTCGCCCTGCCTGACCCCAGCATTCCGTTTCTAGTGGAAGTAGACGCCTCCAGCACGGGAGTGGGTGCGGTGCTGTCTCAGCGCTCGGGCGTTCCACCTCGTCGCCATCCATGCGCCTTTTTCTCAAAGAAGTTCACCCCGGCGGAGCTAAATTACGATATTGGGAATCGAGAGCTCCTGGCAGTAAAACTAGCGTTAGAGGAGTGGCGACACTGGCTAGAGGGGGCGCGTCATCCTTTCGTCGTGCTCACAGATCATAAGAACTTAGAGTACATACGTCAGGCATGTCGTCTGAACCCCCGACAAGCCAGGTGGGCCCTCTTCTTCACCCGATTTGATTTTACCCTCACGTACCGTCCAGGACCCAAGAACATCCAGGCGGACGCTCTCTCTCGCATCCATGACGCGCCGGAGTGCGTCGAAGAGCCGGAGGGCATCTTACCATCTCGCCTGATCGCTGCCCCGATCATATGGGCCCTGGACGAACACATCACTCAAGCCCAAGTCGATGATCCAGCTCCGCCGGGCACCCCAGCCAATAAGACATACATCCCAGCCACTCTGCGAGATCAGGTAATGGAGTCTACTCACAGCTCACTGGGCACAGGTCACCCTGGGGCCAATCAAACCCTTTCACTCCTGCAGGAACGCTTCTGGTGGCCAGGCATGGCTAAGATGGTCAGAAGGTTCGTAGCCGGATGCGCGGCATGCGCCATGGCGAAGACTCCTCGCCAGTTACCAGCCGGCAAATTACAACCTCTGCCCATTCCCCAGAGACCATGGTCACATCTAGGCGTAGACTTCGTCACAGACCTGCCTCCATCACATGGGTTCACCTGCATTTTCATTATAGTAGATCGTTTTTCAAAATCCTGTAAACTCATCCCTTTAAAACGTATTCCCACAGCTGCCGACTCTGCCTCCGCCCTGTTTGACCATGTCTTCCGCCATTTCGGTCTACCAGAGGACGTGGTCTCGGACCGTGGACCACAGTTCATTTCCCGGTTCTGGAGAGCCTTTTTCTCGCGCCTAGGTGTGACCGTGAGCCTGACGTCTGGTTACCATCCACAGACCAATGGGCAGACTGAGAGGAAAGTGCAAGAGGTCAGCCGGTATCTACGAACCTTCTGCCACAACCATCAGCACAGCTGGAGCCAGTTTCTCCCTTGGGCCGAGTACGCACAGAATTCCCTCCGTCAGGCCACTACGGGGCTCACCCCTTTCCAGTGCGTACTCGGTTACCAACCACCACTGTTTCCCTGGACGTGCGAACCTTCCACAGTCCCCGCTGTTAACCACTGGTACCAGCAGAGTGAGAGGGTCTGGAACGAGGCACATCACCACCTGCAGAGGGCAGTCCGACGCCACCAACGCCAGGCTGATGTCCGACGGGGACCTAACCCCGCCTTCTCCGTCGGGCAGAAAGTTTGGCTCTCCACCAGGGACATCAGGATGCGACTACCCTCTCGCAAGTTAAGTCCTCGCTTCATTGGTCCCTTTCCCATTATCAAGCAAATAAATGCGGTCGCCTTTAAGCTCCAGTTGCCACCTCACTACCGTATACACCCAGTATTTCATGTGTCTCTCCTGAAACCGTATCACCCTCCAATCACTTCTCCCTCTTCTCCCTCAGAGCCTGGCGTGAACGAACCCCCCCCTGCCGCTCCTGCTGGAAGAGGGTCCCGTCTACGCCATAAGGGAGATTCTGGCGTCACGACGTCATCGAGGCCGCCTTGAATACCTCATCGATTGGGAGGGCTACGGTCCTGAGGAGAGAGCCTGGGTCCTTCGTGACGACATCTTGGACCCTGGCCCTCCTCGAGGTCTTCCATCGAGACCACCCGCACCTCCCAGCACCCCGAGGTCGTGGTAGGCCGAGACGACGACTCCGACGTCGGGACCCTCGGCCCGCTGGAGCGATCCCTGGAGGGGGGGGTAATGTCACGTCTGTGCCTGAACTCGCACCTGCCACGCCCCCCTCTGTCTCCACTCACTCACCTGCACTGCATCCACAATCACCGGAATACTGATTGCCAGCACCTGTGTTCACAGCATAAAGTCTCTTCACTCCGCATCTGGCCTCGTACAAAGTGGACTAAACCCCATGGACTTCCTCCCCAGATTCTGCAACGCGATTTTCCTGCCTTTTGCCTTTTTGCCCGTCTGTCTGCCTGATCCCGGTATCGCACCGTTTTCTGTTTGCTCCGTTGGTTCTCGTTTGTTCCGAGTTCAACTCGTGTACCTTGTTTTGACGCTCCCTGTTTTGTACTTCTTAGTCCACTGTGCTTTTACGCCAGTCTCCTTATTTTCCAGTGCTTAGAGCCTGAGTATTCCTGAGTTCCTGATCCTTGTGTTCACCCCTCCCCTGTCTGTATGGTGTTTCCATCTGCTCGCTGGCTGAGCCTAATAAACTATTGTCAATTCCATCCCTGAGTCCTGACGTCCGTGACAGTTATAGTCTTGCCTTTTTCCAACATTTTTGCAGCTGGCTCTTCAGAATACAACCATCCTCCTCATCTACCTCTGTAGCTTCTAGCTCATGTACCTCTATAAAAGACCCAGTAGTGAGAAGAAAATGAGCACAACAAACTTGAGGTTCCTTTGCGCAGAGACCTATGGGCACAATAAGGCAATGCCAGCTGGATGATGAGTTATTAAAAATGATGTCTAACAAGAGGACAAATCAAATGTATTTATATAGCCCAATATCACAAATTTCTCATTTGTCTCACATTTGTCTTTACAGACTGTACAGCATACGACACCCTTTTGTCCTTGGACCAGGGGTGGGCAATTCATTTTTACAAGGGGCCACATGAGAAACCCGAGCTGTGTTGGAGGGCCGAATCAACAATAAATTGAACTTAATTCTGCTCAATATTAATTTTCTCCCATTGTAAAAAGCAGTACATTATATATTTTGATTAGCTGCTACTGGTAATCAAAAGAATAAGGATATTCTCTTCCAATGAATATATGAAATTGTGGAGTGGGTCAAATAGGAAAATACTCCTAGAGAAGTAATAAACAGTAAAAACAATCATTACATCAGTATTTTATTTTTAACATGTTAATCTTCACAAACCAATACTGAAAAGGTGTTTTACAGTATGTAAAGATAAGCAATGAATCAACTTTATACAAAAATCAATAATGCTTTTGATGTTTTTCAGTTCACTTTACTTGTTCAGTGAGAAAATGTCTTGAGCTTGAACAAGTGCACTGAAATCTAGTTGAATGTCTGAGGTGGATACGTGCAGGACAGCTGACAGGTGATCATCAGTGATAGAGGATCTGTATCTGGATTTGTTGAACTTCATCACTGAGAATGTCTGTTCACATATGTAGCTAGATCCAAAGAGGACTAGAATCTTACATCTACAGCAAAACCAAGGTCTGCCATCCAGTCTGCATCTGAAAGCTGAAGGATGTATTTTCCTTTCTTCACACAGAAGTCTTGAATCTCAGCTCCCATACTATTTGCCCAGGCTGAGCCACCTGACAGCGGCGTGGTAGCCTATGTCACGATATTCAGGTCTCATTTTCCTCCAGAAGTGCAACAAACTGTCTGTGATTCAATGCTCTTGCCCTGATGAAGTTAACTATTTGAGTTACAACATCAACAACATGGTTCATTTTTACAACTGACTTACACAACACTTCCTGATGTATAATACAATGCATAAATACCAATTTCTGTTTAGGGTTAATTTCTGTCACTTTATCCTCTCATCCAAAACCAAGGGAAAAAAAAGTCAAAGTTGACCGCTCTGTTCTGCAGCTGAAGCTCCAGATTTCTCAATCCTCCTCGTTACAGTGCGTAAGGGGCACATTCTCAAATGCCTCCTTTTTCTCCGGGCATATGAGTTCTTCAGAATCCACCAAACACTCCTTCATAAACTCTCCGTCAGAAAACGGTTTACTTTTTCTAGCGATTTTGTGGGATAACACATAACTTGTCTTGATAGCTGCATCTCTGGATGTGCAATGTTTTGTAAAAAGTCCTTGTTGGTTTTGCAGTTTAGCTAGCAAAGAACCCGACTCCTTTTCCCGCTCTTAATCAGACACGTTCTAATCTTGAACACAGCTCCCTGCGCACCACAAACTAAGCACACGGCTTTACCTTTGACTTCTGTAAATAAATATTTAGTAGTCCATGTCTTCTTGAAAACACAGCATTCTATATCAATCTTTCTTATTTTGGCGTGAGTGGACATTTTGAGGGCTAGCCGGTCAGCATCCCTTGTAGCTGTTCACGTGCACGTGGCGCGCATACGTAAATAAAGAAAAACAGCGCCCTTTTCAAAATAATAGCAACACAATTAGAAAGTTATTTACACCATGCACGCAATACAATGGTGTTGCTTTTATTATGAAAAGGGTGCTGTTAAAAAAAATATACATACTTTTTCATATATGTTATAATTTACGATTGTACTCATGCGGGCCGGACAGGATTGGCCAAAGGGCTGGATGTGGCCCGGGGGCCGTACAATGCCCAGGTCTGCCTTAGACCCTCGCACCACACAAGGAAAAAAGAAAAGAAACCCCACAATTAAAGGGGGAAAAATGTTAGAAACCTCAGGGAGAGCAACTGAGGAGGGATCCCTGTCATGTCTTGTCGAATTTGTTGAGTTGTTCATGTTGTCTTGTCACTTCCTGTTTTGTACCTACCTCTTGTTTCTCAACCCAGATCCCTTTACTTCCTGTCCTGGTGTGGTGTCCCTCCATCGTCAGCGTCTGCCTGGCCCCTGATTGTTTTCACCTGAAGTTGGTTAAGGTTGATTGGAGTAAAATAGTGTAGATATATTTCAGGAGTTACAGATGTTTTTGAAATTCAAGAGGTTGAAGTTAAGTCATTACCAATTGAGGGCAGGAGGAGATCAATTTTGCCTCTAATAATTATAATTTTATCATTAAAGAAGCTCATGAAGTCATCACTACTGAGAGATATAGGAATAGAAGGCTCTGTATGGGGTTTTATTTTTTCCTTGTGCGATGCGAGGGTCTAAGGACAGAGGGTGTCGTAACCTGTACAGTCTGTAAAGCACACTGAGACAAATGTATAATTTGTGATATTGGGCTATACAAATAAATTTGATTGATTGATTGATAGAGCTGTGGCTCTCTGTCAGCCTGGCTACAGTGCTGAAAATAAATCTGGGGTTGTTCTTATTTTCTTCTATTAATGAAGAGTAATAAGCTGCTCTGGCATTACGGAGAGCCTCCTTATACGTTTTAAGATGATCTAACCAGACTAAACGAGATTCTTCCAATTTAGTGGAACACCATTTACTTTCAAGATTTCTCGACTTCTGTTTTAGTTTGCAGATTTGTAAATTAAGCCATGGATCTTTCTTTTTCTGTTTTATACTCTTCTTCTTTAGAAGAGCGACAGACGAACTGGCACAAGACAAGGGGAGACAGGACTATTTATACATGAGGTGAGTGGTTACAGGTGGAAACAATCAGGGGCGAGGCAGACGCTGACGATGGCGGGAAACCACACAAAGACAGAAAGTTAAGGGAGGAACAAGAGGTAGGTACAAAATAAAACAGGAAGTGACATGCCAACATGAAAACTTCAACAAACTCGACGAGACATGACATCATGTTTTCTTATTTACAGCCATTTCTCTAAGCCAGGGTCATCTTCACATCTTAAGTTTCCCTCTTCAGCTGCATGGCCCCTAAGAGCAGCTCCCTGGCGTGCCAAGAGCTGTACAGAGCCTACATTTTCAAGACACACGGTCTTGATTTCTGTTGCTGTGCAGCTTTGGCTGAAGATAACTGGACATCTACTGGTTTTGTTTTTTGGCAGTGGGTAGTGATGGCAACTGTGTGTGCATTTTCCAGTTTCGGAAACCGGTTATGAAAAATGTTGGATCTGCGTTCTTGGCCAAATTTGATCTTTCATGCCCAAAAGCATGAGGACAGAACAAAGCCAAGATTCAATTGACTTCTGGACTTTAGTGGAGCCAAGGACATTCACAGTACCACTTTTCTTGGAATCGTAGCGTTTTGTTGGTGAGCTGCTGCACTAGAATGAGCTTCGGGTCAGCATGGTTGGGTTCAGTTTTCTGCTTCCCAGCCTGCACTTCTCTGCTTGTGTCCTCAGGTCTCTCCTATGAAATATGAAAATGTGCTAGCCTGTTGCTGACATGAGACATAATTCAAATAAATTACCTGGCCCTTTATACAGCACATACCTGCAACACTGAGCTGTTTCTTCCGGTCTCACCCTCCCTGTCTTGAAGCCCCTCCACCTCATCTGATCTCTGATATGAAAGAAGTAGACACCAGTAGACAATGCTGATTAGCTGGAGCCATATCTAAATCACGTTGGGTGTATCATTATTAGTGTAGCCTACTGAGGCCGTGAACATTTTTTGAGCATGTCAAATACGTTAGAAGTACGGCAGTCGTAAGTTGATATACGTTGATATATGTGACGGTGAACCCTACAGCCAACTTATTGATAACGAGTGGATAACCTATTCGTAACCTATGGTTAACCTATGTCTGACGTATCTACAACGTGTCTCGACTTATTCAGACGTATTAAAGGGCCATATGTCTGGCGTGTTCTGCATATCGTCTGCGTCGTTCGAACAATCACGTGACTTATGCCTATTAATATGTAGCCGATCTCACAGAAACATCATTCTTCAAGCCGTCAACAAGCAGTCAACATGCCGCCCAAGAAGATCTAGAAGAAGGGAGAGGTTGCCAAGGAAGCATCCAAGGGCCAAGAAGACCAAGCCACCATCTCCACCTTCCTCTGCATCACCATCCTCTTCCAGACACTCCTCAGCTTCTGCACCTACTGCTGCTGATGTTGCTGCTGCCTCCTATGCAAGAGTGTTGTCCCAAGAGTCTCTGTCTCCTCCTTGTCGATCTCCCACTCCGATCGATCTGTGACTCCTCCATCTCCTTCCTGTGAGTCTTCTGTCGCCTCCAACTCATCTGTGCAGCCCCAGGAGCAGACAAAGAAGAACAGAGCCAAGAAGGCAGATTTCTCCTTGTCTTGTCGCCCAGGGAGAACCCATCATCTGGGACTGCAAGAGGAGCGACTACAGGAGGGCGGACAAGAAGGGCAAGCTGTGGGATGACCAGGGCACACTCATGGACAAAACTGGTAAGGATAAATGTGACATGTTTTCGATTATATTATTGTGTTGACGTTTATCATTAACATATAATCATTTCATTAGACTAATATCAATATTTTGTATTTTCATCAGATTTCCATCTTCAGGGCTGGTTCAAATCCCTGAGGGATACGAACACCCGTCTCTATAAGCACAAGAGTGGGGATGGGGCAACTGAGCTGACAGAGAGCGAGCAGTGGATCAAGGACAAGTTCGTCTTCCTGAAGTCTGTTGTCCGACACAGGCCTGAGCCCTGCAAAAGTGTAAGTATTGCCCAAGGAATGACATATTTCTGTGACCTCATTCTGTTAAAAACTATATCATTTGCATTCATATCACTCATTCTTTGTCTTTGCAGATCAAAGCTGCCATTGATGAACATCCTGGTGACCTAGACGCTGCTGAAGGTGCGTGCGCAGATCTACAGCTTGGCGTGCCCATGGGCAAGCGGGCGCAGGACGCCGAAGGGGCTCTCCTGTCATCCCTCCAGCAGCGTATCGATGAGTCTGGTGCAGCCCTCAAAGATCTGCAGGCCAGACAGGAACACCAGCAGCCGGTCACCCAGCGTAGTGCCTTCGCCAACTACGTACGTGATAGCCTGGTAACCATGTCCAAGCGGAAGTTCAAGAAGGTGAGGTCAGCCATGAACCGCATCCTGTCCGAGGTGATGGAGGAAGACAGTGACGCCGATGAGCCCACTACTGCGCTAAAAGTTTAAATGTTTGACCAATAAATATTCCAATATTTTCTAAATTAGTCATAACATATACATACATTAAAAGTAGCATCTAGTTCAGACTCTAATTTGGTGTATTTTAGAATTTATTAAAATTGCATAATTGTCCCCACAAACCTTTCTATGTTAATATTTAAACATATTATTAAATTGGTCAAACAATGTAAATTTCACATTCACATTCAATAACTTTAATAACACAGGGTTTGGGGGAAGATTACACAATAGATATATAATTTTATTCATACATAATACTACGTCATATAATCATGTGTGTGATCAACATGTTCATATGCTACATCATCCTGTATTGTATCCTGAATTTCTTTCCGTCCTTGGAGGCGGTGTTGGGTCCAGAGACTGTGTGTGTCCTCTAGGTCAGTGGTTTTCAACCTTTCTGAGGCCAAGGCACACCAAAGACCAAGCCAAAATCTCAAGGCACACCTGTATTCATATCTGGGCAAAATACCCTCTATAACAGTGTTTCTCAAATTCCCCATCGGTTTGTGCAACGGGGGGATGGGGGGGATGCTGGTGTGTAGTTCACTCTTCTCCTTTCCTCCGCACTGTAGGTGTGTGCGGGAGGAGGGAATGTGAATGCGCAAGACAAAAACAAAAAACTTGAATTTCATGGGGCGCAGGGTTCCGTTGGGGAATATATATGTATGCTGTCGGGGCTCCGGTGCGAGGGGGGGATGCTGTCGGAGCTCCGGTACGAGTGCTGTCGGAGGAAATTGATTAAAAAAAAAAGTTTAAACCAGATTTTAAAAAGTTGGATAATTTCCCACGGTACACCTCATGGCACACAGTGGTTGAAAATCCCTGCTCTAGGTCAGTGGTCTAGGCCTCCTCCAGCACACACCTATAGAGCGGAGGAAAGGGGAGGAGTGAACTACGCACCAGCACCAGGAAGTTTATTATCTGTGTCTGGTTTAACCACCATCGGACTTTGTTGAGCTTGTGAGGGATTCATTATCTAGCTCGCATGAAGACATCCGTTGTTTGTGCAATTGTGCAGAGTTCCATCTACAGGCAATACCATTCTAGATTTACAGTGCTGCAACGTAGGATGAGTTCTGGTACTGAAAGTATAACCTCATAACCAGTTTCTCTAGCTCGAATTAGAACGAGCAAGGCTTGTAATTGTTTTTTTTGAAAAGCAAAAACTGCTGCAGCTAGCTCCTGATAACAAAGTGGCAAGCCTGACTCAATGTTGTCTAATTTGATGCTGTAATATGCCAGAAGTTGTTTTCGTTAAGGTAAATCTGCATCAACACTGCACTGGCCAATCCTGATCGTTCTGCGACATACATTGCTGGATTTGTTTCTTACATTCTGGATGTTGTTTTATTATCGCCTCCACTGGTGGAGACACTCCATCTCCCTTTGTTACTTTTATCCCCATGTATCCCTGTCTGGTTCTGCTTGCTAGTGATCTGGGGATTTCTGGGTATCACCTCCTTCCATGGGAACTCCTCCTGTACTTGCTTAAAACAAACAAACTTTGCGATGTCCTACAGTTTTAATTCAATTACTTGTTTATCCTGCTGTTGGTCTACACCTTCCTTATCAAAGAAGGTTAATTCCAACCAAAAATGTGCTCTTATTTTTTGGGTATTATGCCATGTCTGAGTGCCAGGCTCTGCAGCTGCTGGCGCACGAGTCTGACTACTTCCATTGTTTATGCACTTCTGTGGCAAGGTCTTTTTAAAATCTCAATTGCTGGTTCTTGTAGAGGATGTCTTTCTTCCATGGCAGCCTTTATTACAAGCTCGTTGTGCTTATAATTCAGGAACTTCAATATTAAAGTCTATTAAAGCTCTCCTCGGCCCGACACAATGTGCTCTTTCCATCGCTATTGGACATCGGAAAGGATCCAGATCAAGCATCACTTAGTGGCTGTAGCAACTCAAATTCAGCACCAGTTAACCTTCTGACTCATCACCAGCCCCAGCTGCAGCGCTGGGTCTCACCTGTTTGTATAGGAACTGAAGGTTTGCTAATCCAGTGGGGAGTTGGGGTGGTCAAGGATCAATTTTGTCAAGTTGAACAATTAAAATTCCAAATCAAATTATTCAAATTCAGTTCTAGTGATACATATTTCTGCTCATACAAACGTTCTTACCCAACTTTTGCAGTAACTTGTCGTGAGGTCAGTAACGGGGTAAGCACTGTTCTATGAAAGCAAATAATACTACTACAGAAAACACGTTAAATCTATTGATGACTTTTTGATATTGTACCACACAGACAAATGAGATGGGATAAAAATCTAACTCTGCCAAATAATAAACATCTAAATGTGTAAGGTTTAAAGGTTAGAAACTCTTCTGAAAGCTATTAGGCAAAAGTAAAACATATACCGAGAGGGCAATGCTAAATAAAAATATACTAATAACATAACAATAAAGTAAAGTATTAGAAAATATAAATAATAAATATATATTATAACAGAATAATAATATGTGTGTGTGTTCTGTGCACAGTGGCAGTATTTTCCACCCTTGGGTGACCTCACGGGGATGTTTATGGATCGAGGGCCCAGTGCAGTGTGGGAATCACACGCTCTGTGAGGTTACTGGCCAGCTGACCATGGAAAACATCTCTGATGTCCACAAATAAACTCAGGAGGGGGTGTGAAGCAAGTTGTAGTGTCAGGTTATTGCTTTACTGACACTATAACAGTATCCCCAACTATAGAATGTTACATTTACTCAACAATTAAATCAGAAAAGCAAACACATTCCGTTCAATGGCTCAGCTGGGCAGCTTCATCTAACTGTCTCTTTTCTCATCGAGCAGAAGGATCCTCTAGGAAACCAACCAAACCTTGGATTTTCATATTCTAGTTTACTGCCTAATGAATGTCCATTGCTTCTTTGAAAGTTACAATCGTGCTAATATACAATAGTTCATATAAAAAGTGGAAATTAGCTATAGAGACCAAAACAGTTTGTTGGACCAGGCTGTAAACACAGCATTTTAACATGGGGTCTATGGAGATTGCTCCCTTACGGAGGCAACCTCATGTGGCCTTTCAAAGAACTGCAGTTTTTGGTACTTGAATATGGGCTTCACTGCTCAACCCTGGAGGTTGCCACTTGGTGTTAACACAAATATTGGAGCTGCTTCTCTACTGATACGATACAATTATTGATAGCAATATTAATAGTTATAGCTAATCACTCATGAATACCATTGTTTAATAGGTTATTTTTATACCCATTAACTTTAGATTAGATTGAGGCAGGATTAGCAGGGCGCTAGTGTTGAATTAGTGTGTATTGTAAGGCTGGGATGATGTCCATTGGGAAAGATAATATTTGTGTTTATCAAGCATATTGCAGATTAAATGATGTGATAGATAGATATTAGTCCTGTAGGAAATTCATCATGTCATACAGCGATTGTCAGATAAATAGACAACTACAATACAGCCGACAACAATAACAAGCGCACAAACAATAAACATCAACAACAGAAAAATGCCTGTCTGCAAAATTCTATGAAGACAGTTGGTAAATCTGTGTGTATGTGTATTTGCGTGTGTGTGTGTGAGTTGGGTTAGTGGATTAGATTAGATACCACTTATTTTTGTTTTGTTAACATGTATCAAGCAATCTCAGCCAGTGTCCTCATATGCTGTGTGAGATGTGAAACATGTTATATGATCTGATATTCCAGAACTTCATATTTCAAATGATTTGTATTTGTTTTACAGTGAATGATGAGAAACAGGCTGCTGAAGAGCCGAGCACCTCTGCTGCAGGACAACATGCCTCTGTCTCATTGCAGACATGATCTGCTTTGAGGCATGGCAAAGCTAACCTTTTGTAGAAAAATGGAGAAAACAACAGGAATTTTCTGTAAACAAAAAAGAAAGAATATTAAATTGTTTTTGACAGGACAGTCCTGACACCATCCCCCCAGAACCCATCCACCAGCTGGATATAACATAGTGCAATGATACATCAACATCCAATCCCTCCAACCAACGTCATGTTTTCTTATATTGTGTAATTATTTCCCAAATTCCCAAGATTTATCCATTATAGAATTTTTTTTGCAAAGTACAGCTCCCTTGCCTGGGCTCTGCACGTTAGTGTGACTTAACATTGGGTAACATTTCTCCCAGGGAAGTGATCAGAAGTCAACAAGAGTCAACAGTCTCGGAATGTGGAATTTCCCGATACTACAAGCACTCACTGCGCTGCTTCTGCTCCTCACAAAGAGGAGAAGAGATGACACTCCTAAGCCTTCAGTGTGTTCTATGTTACTCTATTATTAGCATTCACGTGAGAGGGACATGCTTATTTTGGCGAGCAACAAAACATAGTTGAGGAAGTGCAGCGCTACAGGAAGTCCCCATCAATTTGACAGGTGACACACCTCTGACTGTCGAACACACAAACACATGTCAACCCACAATTACACCATGGGACCTTGTGTTCTCTCTCCTTGCCTAGTCATGCCAGGAATGTTTGCTGATCTGTATGTTTCCATACACACTGCTCACCTCTATTTGATATTCACCGGCCTGGCTTCACCTGTTGTGCGGTTGTCACAGTGGACATGACAAATTGCTGGACCACCAGCAGACTGCCTCTCCAGTGAAAATAGTGTTCTCTTTTTGACCTGCACTGCTTGGTGTGTGTGGAATGCTGGCCTTCCTGATGAACTGTCACAAGTTGGACTGCAGCAGATTTGTTTGCAGGTGTTTCCGCACTGGCAGGAACCAAGAGGGGGGAGAGCTGACCGAGCTGCTCCTCTACACTCTGCAGCAGATTGCAGTTTGTAAACTGATATGTCAAGGCACCAAGATTATCAATGAAATGGTCCACTTTGTGTCATCCATCTCTAATATAATTGTATATGAATGCATTTTAGATTTTTATAATTGCATAAACCTTATTATTATGTCCTAACTGTTTGGTAGTTTGTATGATTTTGGTAGATTAAACTTTTACTATGGATAACGGGTGGACGGCTGTGATAGTTTTGCATTTTCAGAGAGGTTGTATCTTGCCCTGTGTTGTTTACAGTCTTACGCAAGTAAGACTGTAAACAACGCAATGTATTACGCAATGCCACATATCGTTCGAAAGCTTAGAATCTCGTCTATTTAGTGAGCGAAACGGTTTTGAGATCAAAATCACAACAGCAAGTACAGTATGTATCTCACAAAATCAAGCAAACTCACAATCAAACCCATAACTTTGAGCCAACTCACCTATGAAGTATCATCATAATCCTGTAATCAGTAATAATAAAAACAAAAAACAAATACAAAACACTTCCTGTGTCATTGCAGAGGTCCTACAGATTGTTTCCAGTAAAAATATATCCATCTTGAACATCGTCACATCGATAAAAGCCCATGAACAGTTGTTGCAATCTTTGAAATCAGCTGATCGATGTGTTTATTTTCGCGATGATACTCGGTAAAAACGGCATATATCAAGTTATTAGCGCTATTTTGATGCATGCTAGCCAGATGCCGAACTCTGACCTTTCAATTGACACTTCATTTAAGCCAATAGGAGCTTCCATGCCTTATCGACAACCTTCAATAGCCAATGTCAACTTGATAAGGAAGTGCCAGGCCCTCTTCTTTTGTTTACAGACGGAGCCAACAGCTGCCCAGTCTCCCGTTGACTCGCGTATCATGCAACCAATGAACTGTTGAAGCTTTAGACATGTGACAACCATGGTTTTACTTTTACATATGTTATTGTTCTTCATAATTGTATTTATTAATTACAAAATACAAAATAAACACAAGAATATTACAATTGTTTTTGTTTATACTTCATTTACTTTGTGTCATTACTACTGACAGGGAATATTGGGTATATAATAGCTATTTATAGTAAAGGCCAATAGTTATTTATGGCCTTATTATCAATAAATATTATAATATCTCCAAATGCACAGCTGGTGTTACTCTTAGAAAAACCTGTCTAATAAGTTAAGTTTTTGTCCCTTTTATCTGAAATTTGAACCTGAACTTGGTAATGCTTAATGCTATGTTCCTATTGTGTTTTCCAGCTCTTAACTACCAGCTATGCCATCTTCATGCATCTTTTTCAACAACAAACTTCAGGCAGAATTGATTTTCTTCAAATTTAGTATATTCAGACCACTATTACTCAGTCCCCACCCCTTAAGAGGTTAAAAGTCTTTTATTTGATATCTCCTCGCTTGAACCGGAAGTCGTTTTGGTTTGCCATCTTGAAGTCCCTGGTGCATGAAACCATTGGGGGCCGGCCCTCTATTGAGCCCCCAGTCCTGATAGTCCTGATAGTCCTGATATATGTGTCGTGGGAAACCATGAACTTGTGGCTGATGCTGCAGTCTAGAGCAGTGGGTCCCAAACTTTCTGTGGCCAAGGCACACCAAAGACCAAGCCAAAATCTCAAGGCACACCTGTGTTCATATCTATATATTCATACCTACTCTGGCACAAGTAGCAGCAAGTTTTTGCCTGAAACATTATCACCCTCAAAAGCAGAAAAGGAGGACTTTGCAAGCTGATCAACTCACGTTAGGCTTCAGAGGAAAGGACGTCTCATTTCTCTAAAAACACATTTCCTCGTCTCTTCTCTCCTCGCATGTTTACATGCGTCTCTCCATGTATCAATTTAAGAGACTTGTGATGCAACCTTTACATATGTAGGATTTGATACTGTATCAGATAGTGGAACAGTATTCATATTCTCCTCCACTGATGACTAAAGTGAAGTGATTGTATTCCTTCTGCACAACTTTTACCAATTAAAATCACAGTAAACCTTTTCTGATTCATGTTATAATAACCAACATGGACAAAGATCTAAGCAATCTGATAATCTTTAATGTTATGAACGTGTGAAATGTTGTCACCTGTTGACCAAACTAAAATATTCCTCAGGAAACAATAAATGTCTATAATATTATTACTATTATTGTTGTTATTGACAATACATGACAATCTGGTCCGTACAGACAAGTTATATATATATATATTTATAAAACGGACATGTCAAATCAAGCAATCTGATTGGTTCTTAGCCGTGATATAATGAGCGTATATCACGGGTAGAATTGTAGTTACTTTTCACAACAAATCAGTATCCCTCCGCGTCTGAGAAAAAGCTACAGCCGTTACAGCTGTTAAATTACGTCCATTAAGAAACAAACTTACAAAGATTTACAATGTAAATAAGAACAGAGTTCCATTCGTTCGGTTGCTTTTATTATAAATAATATCAGCGTGAAATGACAATAATCAAACACGTACTATACAGGCTGAAACACAGACGTGTTTACAGTTCAATCTGGTTCCGGGTTCCGATCGCGCATGCGCCAATACAAGCGACCGTCCATTTATGCAATCCGTATAGTACAATGTTCTCTACTCTGGAGGAGTGGATTGATCAGTGCCTATCTCCAGAGAAAAAAGCCCCTAAAAGACGACATGCAGAGCTACGTGAAGAGCAGGTAGACTAAAGGGTAGGAAAAAGCTGAAGAACTCGGAGCTTGAATGTCGAATCAAAACAGCAATCTCCTGGTGCAATCGATATATTTATTTAACGTAATAAGTCAAACAAAGAAAATATTCTCAGCTGAGGACACATTTTGCGTCGCCGTTTCCATAGACCGCATGGCTCAAAAAGCCCCATCGTTGCGGTCTCACGGCTCCGCTCCAGGTGTGTCCCGAAACATTTGAAATCATCGCATCTAATACAAGGAGTAGGCGTTGACCTTCTCCTCATTGGTCCCAGTTTGGCGCCAACACGATCCTCCGTCAGCAGTCAGGAAGTAATGGTTTGTTGACCCGTTTTCTTAAAGGGGAAGTGCCCCTATTATGTTTGTAATACACTCAGTGCAGAAAATACATAATTGCAGAGAAACATATTCGTAGTGTAGATATATATATATTGATTGAGGTAAACAAATATATACGATAGTCTTTCCAATATGGATTAATTTACCTGACAATTCCCCCTTTACACACCATTTATGGTGTGTATAATCTCCAGTAAATATAAGGCACCGAGTGGTGTACAAATTCAGCATATGGTATACAAGAATACATTCATAGTGCACTTGTTTTTATTCCAGTCATAAAAAGTACCTTCTGTATAAAACCAAAGAACTTCATTTGTTATTCCAGCATAAAGACAATTAGCTTCAGTATAATAAAAAACACTTCCAGTAAAAGACAGTAAATATTAGTAAACTTTTAATATCTGTATAAGACTGTAATATCTGTATACGACTGAGAGACTGTAACTACAATAAAGTCAGTGGCTTCGGTATGGCAGCAAAGAACACTTTGTAGAGTTATTCACACGAAATCATCTTCCTGGCTGTCGTGTTCCTGCTCTATATCATAGTCTATGAGTACCCCACTGTTTGATGCTAGGCTCTTTGCTGAGTCTGTCAAGTCCTTTCAAAAGCTCTGGTAAAGGATCCATCAGGGGCTGTGTTATTTGGGATGAAAGTACAACACAGAGCCAAACAATTTGCAGACACCCCCTTTTTCAGCTAGCACCATGTCTAATGCAATTCCGTTCTGTAATCAGGCTAGTTCTATCAAATTGCATAAATCTATGGAGAGGGGCTGATACTCGTGTACATTTGTTTTGTGATTGTGGAATCAATCAATCTCGTCATGCGGCTTCTAATTTATGGTATATAACAACATCCACATACAGTAAGTATTTAGAATCAGAATAATCTTTCTTGTCATGTAGGTTTTCACCTACAAAGAATTTGCTCTGGGTTAGCTGGTACATGAATATAAAAAATGCATAAATATTTACAAAATATAAATCGGTGGAGATAATGTACAAATTAATATTGATATAGCTATTAATGCTGAAGATACCAGTGACATGAGAACTCTCCATCTCCCGGACCGTCTTTCCATAGCATCACCAGACTAATTCTCTACCCCTGAATTCTCTGCTAATTCTTTATATAATGTTGTCAATCTTTGTAAGGCTCTGGTAACTGATCTCTTTGAAACAGTATTATTTGATATAATTGATGATCCAAACATGGCACACACACACCTCCTTTCTCTGCTAGGAGCATGTCTAAAGACATTCTATCATGTCAATAAGCTGGAAGCTGCTTGTTGTTCAGCTTGTCCCTTAACGGCATCCCTTGTAATAATTAATAAACCTCTGTTAGATGCAATGAATGTAATTAGTCCACATTCTTATTAGTAGTTGCCCATCATAAAAACAATGAGTCAAAACCTGCTCCAATTTGATCTCTGGCACTCCCCGGGGGACTCCTACTGCATCTCTTGTATGCTGTGGAGCTGAAGCTCTCCCCAGGTGCTGTGTTTCTCTTCAGCCGAGTTCAAGCTCACAAGAGTTTGACCTGTTGTGGGCCAAACATAGAAACGCTCGACCAGTGTCATCAATGCACATATTTCAGTCTTGTGCTATTGGTTCTGTGAGTTGGAAATCTTTTAATGAGATTTTTGCAAATTGGGCTGAGTGGTTCTGTTACACTGTGCATCATTGTTAACAGACAGGTTTACTCTGTTATTGGTCCGAGTATTACTGGGACTGGGCTTAAAGCAAGGAGGGGCCTGACTGGTGTACACACACACACACACACACACACACACACACACACACACACACACACACACACACTATATTTACTGAGCTAGTGGTATACAGTTTGCAGTCAAGCCACATATTCTTCTCCACATATCCTGTCTCCCTGCTATTCTATTTCTTACTGTAGTAACTTTATATCCTTTCCTTCTGACTGCTTGGAGATTGCAGTCTTCTTGTTTTCTACCTTTATCCTAAAGTGTCCTTGTGGACCTGCTCCTAAAACCTCTGCTGCCTAAAACAAACAGTCTCTAATCTCTGGGATGCGATGAAACGATGGTGAGGAATAATGGATCACAATCATTTATTTTCTTACATGTCACTCCTCTCCGTGGCAGCTGTGTTCCTCTGCCCACCTGATCTGTTCTGCATATTGTTAGGGAAGAGGGACAGGTTATTACGTCACAGAAATCAAATTTGATGTGGTTGTGCAGTCTCAGTTGTACAGGGCTATACTCACCCTCCTGTGATGACTCTGACCCCCATGTCACAGTCCCCTTCTAAAACTTCGGGTTGTTGAATCTTCACTGATGGTGAGACAAGCGCCCCTATGGGTACCACCTCCCTGTGTAGTCAGACTTCACCACGAAGAGGTCCAGTTTCTGCTTTATGGAGTCAGTGTCTCTCACAGGAGTGGTGATATATTTATGTGTCACCAGGATATATTTTTCTCTCCCTCTTCTTCCTTTCCAAATGGTGGTATATTTCTAAATATGGCTGATAGTTTTCCCGGCACAGATAGGGAAACTTGGCATGATTTCCAATGTTCTTTTATACCATTAGTCTTTCACACTTATTTACATCAACACTGATTATTGTACCGTAAATGTTCTTATTCTGTCTAATGTTTTATGTCTTTGCAGTGCAAGTACTTTGACCTGCAATTCTTACATAAAGCTTATTATCATCATTATTATTATTATCATCCTTTACACACATTACCTTATTTTACAGTTCATTTAGCTGTAAACACTTTAGCTACTGTCATAGCGTCTACTGTATGTGTTGGAAATACTTCAGCTCATTTTATACACGTCTATAATCGTTAAACTATATTTATTTCCTTCATATTTATTTAGTTCAGAATATCCGTTTCAGCACATCTGCATGGATTTTATTGGAGTCGGCATTCGGCCTTTGAATCAAATGCTATGAATATACTCTTATTAATATAATACTCAATATAATACTCCCCCTTTTGAGACATGGTCAAATACCGTGTCTCAATACACACATTTATATATGTTCTTGGTAGTACTGAGTTCTTCTCTGGTCAAGTGTTCTTTCGTCAGTTGTCTCTGTCTTGTATGTAATTATTCTTAGTCCAAACGGCTTGTTCTTACTTTAGAGCTGCATTCTGCATCTCTTTCAATATCTCTGTCTTGTGTTCTGGTGTGTTTGTCTTCTCATTTACATATTGTTGCCGACTGAAACTGGATCAGTTCTTATCATATGTGTTGTGCCTTTATATAAAGCAATATACTTTGGTAGCTGTACTGCCTTCAATAAGTCTTCTATTAGAGTGAGTAATATGTTTGTTAGTCAATGTTACCATACCTTTATGCTGTACTTGTTGAGCAAACACATGTTGAACATGCATAGTTACTGTCTGTGTAGATATTTACAACTTTGTCTTTCTTTTATCTGCATGTCTCTGTCAATGCTATCAGTTCTGCTGCTCTGCTGACAGATGATTGGGTAGAGCTTCTGCTTTTAATACGTCGGTCTGTGTCACTACAGAAATCTCGTCACATTCGGATCCTCTAGGTTACTTTACATGATCCGTTAACAAACATTTCTATCTCTGGTTCCTCTTAGGGAACGTCAGTCAAGTCTGGTCTTGGTGAAGTTCCTTGTCCGTCTCTGTCGTTCAGTCATGTGATTCTCCGTCCTCAGCTGTTGGAAATAATGTAGATGGATCAAAGTTGTACATTATTCTATAGTCAGATGCGGTTGTGAAAACGAAACTGACACTGCATGTGTCACTGTTAAAGTCAATGGCCTGAATAACACTTGATGCAGAGGCCTGACCTGCCATTGAAGCTGCAGTTACTGCTCATGTGCAGTCAGGCATCGCCTTATCTACTGGGTCTAGTTGTGAAGAGTAGTGAACCACTGGTCTACTCTTATCTCCATGGTTCTGTGTTAATACTAATGTCATGAAGTCTGCTGTTTAAATAAAAGGCTTCTTATAGTCTGGTATTTCTAAAACAGATGAGTTTACCAAAACTTTATTTTCTTAAATAATTTGTCAGCTGTTTCATTCCCTATTATCTTACAAACTCTCTTCACCATATTTCTTCCTCATGACATTTACGATCGGACCCTCAGGAGCTTCTAGCTCCCTACACTGTTTAGACTAAACTCTCAGAAGATTCTATCTCCCTACTATTCGTCTGTCGACGATTATAGTCTTTCACAAAATGTCATGAGGTTTGAATATTTTTGGGAGAGGTGGGAACGGACAGCCATCCAAGAGGAAATCACGCCGGCCTTTTCCGTGACCGTGTGTGTTAAATGGGTTATGCTGACACTTCTTGCTTAGACAGATACCATCTCTAATATGGCCTGATACTAAAGTCTTTTATTATTATTTATTATTCTGAACCTAATCTATCATTAGCTGATTGTTTTTATTTTACGCTCTTTATTCTGAGTATTTTGCGGCTCTGTTCTGTTCTAATCATTTCTGTCTGCTCCAGAATTACACAAAAAGTCTACATATCTGTCATCCACACACTTATTAAACATGTTTTCTCAAAAACATATAAGAGACAGTTTTCCTCCTTTAATTGACTATAATAGTGTGTGTGAATGCAGATATACAACCTGGTTCCGGAAGTGTGGATCCCCGTTGCTGGGGAGTCATGTTCTCTTGTCAGTCCTTTTTCTCACGTCCGGTCTACAGTCTGGGGTTCTGGTTTCACCTTTTTCTTCTCTTTAGCTTTCCTCAATTCAATTGGATTTTAATTGTAATTTACCAATTTGTCTGCTGGTGCACGGTTTTAAATTTAGGTGCGCTTTAATTGCCGTCCTATAGGTGGAGGTGTTTAAATTTTGTAAAGTTTCTAGAAACTTTTAGTTGTAGTCTCAATTTTGTCCACCAGAGGCATTTAGCTATCAACCGGATGTGGGTTTTTTAAATTCCCACCGGATGAAGAGAAAATGGAGGTTTCTTTGTTCTAAATTTTCTCTCCTTCCAGTTTGGAGAAAACTCGCATTTTTGGTTTTAATCACTCGGTCACTACATCACTTATGCATTTTATTTCCACCCAAAATGCTCCAGCATAAGACTCAAGGTTTAGTTTATCACAATTTACTTTCACATGCCTCGTAACATCAAGTAGGCGGAATTAGCGACCCAGCATCACGTGGCCACCGTTAGCTGGTCCTAATCTCTGAGGCCTTTCACAAAAACGTCTCCTTCTTTCACGTTTTTCCAACTTAAAACTACTTCACATACACTCCACGGTTCTCTTTGATTTCACAACCGTCCACCAGTCAGTTAGAACAGTTTTCACCCGTTCTACAAACTCCAATGCATTAGCTAAATATCAGCGCTAGCTTAGCCTCGCCTTAGGCCTGCTTTAGTCACACTTTACTCACAACAATACAACAATACACAAATCTTTACATGTTTTACACTATGCTTGCCGCAAAGAAGATGATATACAACATCTGAGACTATGAGGCGATCGTCATCGGTTCTCACGTAATTCAGGATTATAATCGCTATCCTCCTTTGGTAAACAACACTAGCTTCTAAGCCACGCTTCCCTTAAGTCTTTGAATTAAACTATACCTATCTGCCTTCCAAAGGACTTCTTTAACATTAAACTAACTAAGCTTTCTTAGCTACCTTCCTTAGGTGTTTTCGTATTAAACTATATCAATGCAAGCTTACCCTAAGCTTTATCCGGTACCAGACCGGACACCCTACCTCGGGATTTGTTTGATTAATCTATAAATTCTCTCAGAACTCTAACCAGACTGCGCTGGAGCCCTCCCAAGGCTTTTAATACATATCGTTAACACAATTAATATTTTCGATGCTTGCTCTTATCACTTGTATTTCAACATTCAGGATTGCTTTTTATCGTTTAACAGCAGTTGTATTAGCTATGACCGTCGAACATTGTTGCTGGCATTCATTAATAAGTTTTCCTAGTCTACCTGCAGTGAATATTTGTTTTAACCGGTGTTCACTCTCACCTGATCTTTTGCACGTGCAATGAATACCAGTCAACGATGCTCGGCGATCGTTCTTCACTTCTCCTTTCGGGATGCCCACCCAGGGACGCCAATTAAAGGGTAGGAAAAAGCTGAAGAACTCGGAGCTTGAATGTCGAATCAAAACAGCAATCTCCTGGTGCAATCGATATATTTATTTAACGTAATAAGTCAAACAAAGAAAATATTCTCAGCTGAGGACACATTTCGCGTCGCCGTTTCCATAGACCGCATGGCTCAAAAAGCCCCATCGTTGCGGTCTCACGGCTCCGCTCCAGGTGTGTCCCGAAACATTTGAAATCATCGCATCTAATACAAGGAGTAGGCGTTGACCTTCTCCTCATTGGTCCCAGTTTGGCGCCAACACGATCCTCCGTCAGCAGTCAGGAAGTAATGGTTTGTTGACCCGTTTTCTTAAAGGGGAAGTGCCCCTATTATGTTTGTAATACACTCAGTGCAGAAAATACATAATTGCAGAGAAACATATTCGTAGTGTAGATATATATATATTGATTGAGGTAAACAAATACATACGATAGTCTTTCCAATATGGATTAATTTACCTGACAAGACCAAATGGAAAAAAAACGAAACAAACAGAACACCGCGCTAGCTGTTAGCGCGCTAGCTGTTAGCACTATGTTTTGTGCAGAAGGCAACGGAGGGACTATTTTATTTTGAACATCATTATTTAATAATAAAAACTATTTAAATTGGAGTGTGTATTTTTCTTTCATATTGCCCCACTTGGTAACCGTTTTATAAAAGCAATAGCTCACTTCAGACCGTGATATATGGTCATTATATCACAGTTAAGGGGGTTGTCGGCCCGACGCGAACTGTGATATAATGAGCATATATCACGGCCTGTCGTGAGCTATTGCTTAAATATATATATACATACATAAACACATCACATTAATGACAATCAACAATGAAGAAAAAAGTAATCATTTAAATATTTTAGAAATGGAATGTGGGTGGCTGTGAGGTGACATATGACAAAGTACATACTTATAACGTAAGCCGTTAGCTAAACGCAATCGGATTCTGACTCCTCAGTCCTTGATCATAGGAGAAAAAGGACATTTGAAAGGTCCAAAAAAACTGTTTCCCTGACATATCAGAGTCAGAAGAACCTTAAAACGCTCAAGAGAATCAGAAGTTGAGCCATCAAGCGACGCTACTAGCAAGGAAATAAAAACATGTTCCCAGGCTAGCTACATAAATCTAGGAAATGAGTCACAGAGGAAAAGCAAAGCCTGTATATAAGCAAGGTGGCTCTTTCATTGTTACATTGTTGGTATCTGCAGATGGATGTGTTACTTGGGAACTTCGGATTAAAAATGATGGATAATTGGTTTGAACTTCACATCCTTATTAGTTTGACATGTGAAACAGCATAGTAATGCATTGTTACTTTATATGAATGTTGAGATGGTTGTATTGTGAGTTCAGAAATTTGGTGAAGGTGAAAAAGAGGAAATGTTACCCATACTCACAGAATTAGGATTCATCCTCTCAGGACCATGACAGTCTTTACTGTGGTGTTGTAGTTGTAGTGGTGTTGTAGTTGTAGTTGTGAAGATAAAGAGATAAAGATATCTCCACAACTACAACTACAAAACCACAGTAAAGACTAAAGATTTTTTAAATTGCTTTCTATTCTGAATTCTGAATGTATTCTGAATTCTGTATTCTGAATTCTGTATTCTGTATTCTGAATTCTGTATTCTGAATAGAATACAATTTAAAAAACTCCATATTGAATATGACTACATGTCCAGCAGCTATGAAAACCGATTTGTTTGACCACAATGCATTTGGTAGTTTATCCAACACACTTTTAAAATCCCAAATATTACAAAACCAAATCAACCCAGAGAGAAGCAGGATTTCACCCTGAATTTAGCAATATTCTCTTTAAATGGACTTGATAGGGTAAATGTCACCAAAAGGTTTGAAACACTGAATACAGTGTATTCTATAAACCTCTTTGTAAGAACAGATCAGAAGTTTGTATGTGAGACATGTCTCTCTGTCAATCATCAGACCTGCAGAGAGGCATCAGAATCAGCTATGACCAGTGTTCGCTTGGTGTTTACTTACTGAAACATTATCACCCTCAAAGATATGGCTGCCTCTTCATTGCAGTATAATTAGATCTGTCTGTTTCTTTGTTTGCTGCTCTGCCCCCATCCATGTGTCCTTGCTATTAGTCAGTTGTTTAATACATAAGTTACATTTGCTTTTCTATTGTCATCAAACCTTCTAACAGAAAGTTAAATGTTCAGTATATGCTCATCCTACTTTATAGTAAAAGAAAAAGAGTCACATGTGAAGAGTCACAGATGATTTGATTTCAGCTCCATCTTAATTGTGCAATGATAAGTTTCATCTCCACTTTCACAAAGTGGGGGGGGGGGGGGATGGTAAATGCCAATGGGAAAAGAGAAAACTTGGGGAGTGATGAAAACAAAATGAAAGAATAAATAACAATTATTTATATTCTGCAGTTAATTTGCTCTTTAACATTTGGTTAAAATATAAATCTTTTAAATGTTTCTTTTTCAATACATTTCATGTTTTTCCGTTTCCTTTTCCCTTTTTTTAAAATTGCCATTTCATGATTAAAACATTTGTGAATTTTATTTTTAAAATGCAATCCATGCCTAGTCAAATAAAATAATTATTTTACAATTTTTACTATTACAATATTTTTGTGTGAATGAAATGGGGGGAGTGTCTATTTGAATTATCTTCAATTATAATTACATTTGTATAATAATAAAAGTGTTCAGACACAGAGGAACACCTCCCATCTCTGCTCGCCACTTTATTGATCATGTAGGCAGAGACTGGGCTGTCTGTGGCCTGAGGTTAGTTCAGGGACGTCCTGTCTCACAAATCAAACGTGCTTCATTTCCTTATTATTATGGGCTATTAGTGGCCCAGGCTAAGATATGCTATACTTGTTGCCCAGGGCAGCAGGAAGATAGATGTGATCCTCATGTTGTTTCAGTGGGACTAATGCCTCCCATTAACATTGAGCTCTGTCTGTTCCACATGAGAGCACTGCCAAAGTACACAGTTATGTAGCAACAGGTGGAGCAGAAAGCTTTACTAAAATGGAAAAGGAGAATCAGACTAAATGATGGGAATCAAGAGCATGAAATGAAGCCCCATTGTTTCAGGATACGGTTCATATGTACTCATTTTTAAATAAGGGTGGATCATTTATCTTGGGTGGAAATGTAATTGTTTCCAAAAACGTAGCTTGAATGTAAGATGATCCCCCTCTTCCAACGTGCACTGCCTATTGTTTCGATGGCCCATTATTCCAAAACCCCAATAGTCTGAAAATTTTCCCATTGGACCGAAAGCCAATTATGCCGACATAGCGTCATCCTGAAAACAAACGGCCATTGTTTCAATGACACATTGCTACTAAAAATACATATTCTGCGTGGTTGTCACCACTAACATAGTGGGACTGTGTGAAATGAGAAGAGCCAATGTCATTATACATATCATAATATCTCTGGTACAGCTAACATACATTTCTATTTTTTATTTTTACATATACATTCTTTAGTTTCTAGGAACACCACTATACAAATGTAATCCAAACGATCGCTATCGCAACATGTTGCTCATCACAGCCACAACTCTACTTGTATTGTGTCTAAATATGCGGAGCTCCAGGTAGTACTGTGGTCAGACTTCTTAAAACGAAGATGTAGCACTTATCGGGTGACCCAGTTACCCAGTGTTTTGGATAGAAACACCGTGGGAGGACCGGCAGGAACAGACGGTACTGAGGGAGTTGTTACGGGATAGAGAAGTTTTAAGTGATCCACAAATGTTCATAGAAATGTAATATACACATATGGACAGACATCTCTGTGGTTATTTTGCAACAGTCTGGTGCTTGTTGCACCATCACTCCAATAATGAAGGAGTTTTTCCGCTGTACTGTGAATATGTCTTGCTATGTCTGTGAAGAGTCTACAGCAGGGGTGCCCTAAAAGTCGATCGAGTGTAGTGCGGGTAGATCGCGCACCGTTAAAAATAATATGATATGATATAATAATGTGATATTTAACTGAGACTGTTATCGTACTATGAAAATCTCATATCATTACAACCCTACACTAACCATAAAGTACAAGTACATAACACAAATACAGCGAGTGTGTCATCACGGCAAAATGTGCTCCTGGTGACACCTACTGTAGCAGGAACTACTACAGAGGCGGTCTTTAAGCATATTTAAATTAGAAAAACAGAACATTGCCCACAAACATTTGACAACACACATTTTCCATTTATTATACATTTTTTAGGTCGACCCTCTCATGGAGTTGTGGCAGAGGGGTGTGGTGTGGTGTTCGGCGCCGGCTGCTGGTGGAGAGATAAGAGTGTCTCAGCTGGACCAGACAGCTGGACAGAATCAGGTAATCAGTCACACAATATAAGCCTGGTGGGAACCTGGTTCTGAAATTTGCTATAGGCTGGATCCAAAGAGAGACATGGAGGCAAAACAGAGCTGGAGCAGACCCAGAGAGAGACAGTGAAACGTGTCTGTTTGTGAGACCTGGGCGCAGGTTGTATGAATAATAAAACATGGTGTTTCTACACCCAACCTACTCTCCCTCTGTCATTGTTACCTGAGTGGGGCAGGAGTCTCCCACAGGAGTATTGTATATTTTCTAGCTTCAGGAATCAAACCATGCCAAAACTTTGGGTGGATGTTCTGATATCCACGGCAACAAAATCCAAAGAATTGCAAACTTGTGAAACTTTATTAACATACCCTCCCCTGGAACTTCAAATATTGTGGGTTGAATATCTTTGTCAAATGCTTCAGGTAAAGTCTGAAATACAGAAGCCCATAAGTTGTACAGCCAAGACCAGAACATATGAGTCAGGTCTGCCTTTTCTGTGTGACAGCAATCACATATTTTGTTTGTATTAGGGAAGATGTTGGACAGTCTGGCCTTAGTGTATGAGTTCGGTGAAGAACCTTAAACTTAATTAAGCCAAGGCGAGCGCGTTAGGTTGACCCATTTACTCCAATGCACTATCCCATAATTCTAACCAGTCTTCAACGACCTTATCAATTTACATTTTTAAGTGAGATGATAGTTTAAGGGTTAAAGTGCCATCTATGTAGAGATCAATGTGTTAAGGAATGGAAGATGTGGTTCATCATCCACTGGAAAATCAGATTTGAATACAATGTTTTTAAAGGGTTATTTATTTCAACAGGGTATACCAGTGGCTCATCAGGGGTCTTCTTGGTCAGTGGTATAAGTTGAGCAGCAGATCTACATTTCAGCGAATGGGCCAAAAGCTTATACAGCCCAATATCACAAATGACACATTTGTCTCAGAGGCCTTTACAACTGTCCTTAGACCCTTGCAGAGCAGAAAGTTCAATAGATGATGTATGAACAGAATAAACGAAAATGATAATGTGATCATTTGTAAAAAAGATGGATCCAGGAGGATGTCAAAAAGCTTCCAGGTGCCTCTAACAATAATAATGTGGGCATCAAGCAGGACAACGGGTGCAGCCACTATTCATGATCCAGACACAACCTTTAAACGTGGCAACCTGCTAGATGAGAGACACAAAAATATATGATCTGCAAATAAAGTAAAATCTAATCTACAATTGGGCCGTTCCGCGCGTTTGAGGAGAAAACAAAAGTCAAGCAATACTACTAAATTATCCGATTCTACAATGGCAAAATATTCAGTTGTATTATCAGAGGGTAGCAGGGATTTATCTATGAAGAAATAATCAATCTTTCAATATGAATGATTTTCATGTGACAAAACATGAAAGTAATTGTGTGTACAGATTTTTTCACCCCGATACTGTCACAATCGTGCAAGATGCAGGTGTGATACTTTACAGATGTGTAGATGAGATCAAAATAAAGGTTGAGTTTGAAGATGGGTGTCATCCAAGCAAGGGCGCTGGACTTAGCAGGTAGGAAGTGGGGAAGGGGCCATTGGCCACCCTACTTTACAAAAGTATTGACCTATTTAAAGATTTTGGCGCAGGATGGCGCAAATTGAAAGGTGAGGAGATCAACCCAAGTTATTACAGTTAATTCTGAGGAAAACATGAATGTTTCCATGGCAATTCATCCAATAGCTGTCGAGATCCATCCATCCATCCATCCATCGTCTACCGCTTATCCGGGATCGGGTCGCGGGGGCAGCAGCTCCAGTAAGGAACCCCAATCTTCCCTTCTCCGGGCCACATCCTCCAGCTCCGACTGGGGGATCCTGAGGCGTTCCCAGGCCAGTGAGGAGATATAATCTCTCCACCGAGTCCTGGGTCTTCCCCGGGGTCTCCTCCCAGCTGGACGTGCCTGGAACACCTCCCTAGGGAGGCGCCCAGGTGGCATCCTTACTAGATGCCCGAACCACCTCAACTGGCTCCTTTCAACGTAAAGGAGCAGCGGCTCTACTCCGAGTCTCTCACGGATGGCTGAGCTTCTCACCCTATCTCTAAGGGAGACGCCAGCCACCCGTCTGAGAAAACCCATTTCGGCCGCTTGTACCCGTGATCTCGTTCTTTCGGTCATGACCCAGCCTTCATGACCATAGGTGAGGGTAGGAACGAAGATCGACCGGTATATTGAGAGCTTTGCCTTCTGGCTCAGCTCTCTTTTCGTCACAACGGTGCGGTAAAGTGACTGTAATACCGCCCCCGCTGCGCCGATTCTCCGGCCAATCTCTCGCTCCATTGTCCCCTCACTCGCGAACAAGACCCCGAGGTACTTGAACTCCTTCACTTGGGGTAATGGCTCATTCCCTACCCGGAGTAGGCAATCCACCGGTTTCCTGCTGAGAGCCATGGCCTCAGATTTGGAGGTGCTGATCCTCATCCCAACCGCTGCACACTCGGCTGCGAACCGATCCAGTGAGTGTTGAAGGTCACAGACCGATGATGCCATAAGGACCACATCATCTGCAAAGAGCAGCGATGAGATCCTCAGGTCACCGAACTGCAACCCCTCTCCTCCACGACTACGCCTCGATATCCTATCCATGAAAATCACGAACAGGATTGGTGATAAAGCGCAGCCCTGGCGGAGGCCAACATTCACGGGAAACGAGTCCGACTTACTGCCGAGTATCCGGACACAACTCTCGCTTTGGGCGTACAGGGATTGGATTGCCCTCAAAAGTGACCCCCTCACCCCATACTCCCGCAGCACCTCCCACAGTATCACCCGGGGGACCCGGTCATACGCCTTCTCCAGATCCACAAAACACATGTAGACCGGATGGGCGTACTCCCAGGCCCCCTCCAGGATCCTTGCAAGAGTAAAGAGTTGGTCTGTTGTTCCACGACCAGGACGGAATCCGCATTGTTCCTCTTCAATCAGAGGTTCGACTACCGGCCGAACCCTCCTTTCCAGTACCTTGGAGTAGACTTTACCAGGGAGGCTGAGAAGTGTGATACCCCTGTAGTTGGCACACACTCTCTGGTCCCCCTTTTTAAATAGGGGAACCACCACCCCGGTCTGCCAACCCCTAGGCACTGTCCCAGACTTCCACGCAATGTTGACGAGGCGTGTCAACCAAGACAGCCCCTCAACACCCAAAGCCTTCAGCATTTCTGGACGGATCTCATCAACCCCTGCGGCTTTGCCACTGTGGAGTTGTTTGACTACCTCAGTGACTTCCATCAGGGAAATTGACGATGATCCCCCATCAGCTTCCAGCTCTGCCTCAACCATAGAGGGCGTGTTAGTCGGATTCAGGAGTTCCTCAAAGTGCTCCTTCCAGCGGCCGATAACCTTCTCAGTTGAAGTCAGCAGGGTCCCACCCTTGCTGTACACAGCTTGGATGGTTCCTCGCTTCCCCCTCCTGAGGTGCCGGATGGTTTTCCAGAAGCACCTTGGTGCCGACCGAAGGTCCTTCTCCATAGCTTCTCCGAACTTCTCCCACACCCGCTGCTTTGCCTCTGACACGGCAGAAGCTGCCGCCCTTCTAGTCCTTCGATACCCTGCAACTGTTTCCGGAGTCCTCCCGGATAACATAACCCGGAAGGACTCCTTCTTCAGTCGGACGGCTTCCCTGACCACCGGGGTCCACCACGGTGTTCGAGGGTTACCGCCCCTTGAGGCACCTAAGACCTTGAGACCACAGCTCATCACCGCAGCTTCAGCAATAGAGGTTTTGAACATCGCCCACTCAGGTTCAATGCCCCCAACCTCCACAGGGATGGCTGAAAAGCTCCGCCGGAGGTGTGAGTTAAAGATCCCCAGGACAGGGGCTTCCTCCAGACGTTCCCAGTTCACCCGCACTACCCGTTTGGGTTTACCAGGTCTGTCCAGAGTCTTCCCCCACCCCTTGATCCAACTCACCACCAGATGGTGATCAGTCGACAGCTCCGCCCCTCTCTTCACCCGAGTGTCCAAAACATGCGGCCTCAGATCAGATGATACGATTACGAAATCGATCATTGACCTTTGGCCTAGGGTGCTCTGGTACCATGTGCACTTATGAGCATCCTTATGTTCCAACATGGTGTTTGTTATGGCCATTCCATGACTAGCACAGAAGTCCAACAACAAACGACCGTTCGGGTTTAGATCAGGGAGGCCCTTCCTCCCAATCACGCCTCTCCAGGTGTCTCCATCGTTTCCCACGTGTGCGTTGAAGTCTCCCAGCAAGACTACGGAGTCCCCTACTGGAGCCACCTGCAGGGCTCCATTCAGGGTCTCCAAGAAGGCCGAATACTCCGAACTGCGGTTTGGGGCATAGGCACAAACAACAGTCAGAGTTTTCCCCCCCATAACCCGAAGGCGTAGGGAGGCGACCCTCTCGTCCACCGGGATAAACTCCAACGTGGCGGCGCTCAGCCGGGGGCTAGTGAGTATCCCCACCCCGGCCCGAGGCCTCACACCTTGGGCAACTCCGGAGAAGAATAGAGTCCAACCCCTATCCAGGAGTACGGTTCCAGAGCCAAGACTGTGCGTGGAGGTAAGCCCCACCAGATCCAACTGGTAGCGATCCATCTCCCGCACTAGTTCCGGCTCCTTCCCCCACAGAGAGGTGACGTTCCACGTCCCCAGAGCCAGCCTCTGCTGCCCGGGTCTGGTCCGTCGAGGTCCCTGACCATCACTGCCACCCGTGTGACAGCGCACCCGACCCCAGCGGTTTTTCCCATGAGTGGTGGGCCCACAGGATGGATGGATGGGAGGCACCACGTAGCTTCTTCGGGCTGTGCCCGACCGGGCTCCGTGGCAAACCCGGCCACCAGGCGCTCGCTGTCGGGCCCTCCCTCTGGGCCTGGCTCCAGACGGGGGCCCCGGGCTTCCTCCGGGCAGGGTCTCTCCTTTCCTTTCCCTTTCTTTCATGAAGTCGTTTTTGAACCATTCTTAGTCTGGCCCTTCGCCTGAGACCAATTTGCCTTGGGAGACCCTACCAGGAGCACTAGGCTCCAGACAACACAGCTCTCAGGTTCATAGGGACACACAAACCTCTCCACCACGATAAGGTGATGGTTCCCAGCTGTCGAGATATTTCTGTTATATACCTGATGGGAGTGCTAGACAAAAATGGGATCACCAAAGTCAGAAGGATCCATCATCTGTGGTCCATGAATGTACAAATGGCAATCTATCCAATAGTTTCTGAGTTATTTCAGCCTGGAACAGAGTGGAACTGACCAACATGCAATCCCTTGAGCCACAAGTATGGCTAAATAACTAAAATACTGTGTTGCACCATACATGCAGTCATATACACATAAAATAGAACATACCTTTGAAATGTCATGAGCTGTGCTGTAAAGTCTTTGTTTTCATCACATAATTTAACAGAGGCATAAATCACACTTCTCTCAACACAGTGTCGCCTTTATTATGCAGGCTTGTCCTCACATTACAAAAGACACAAAATATAGTTTGCACAACTAATCTGCAGTTTTTTGGATCGTGAATTGTTACATCATTTGGGTGAGTTGGAAGTACCAGTGGCATGGTTTGGTAACCAAACCTGGCATCCAGCAGTCACAGTGGGTGGTATGGCCATCACCACATTTAACCCATACTGCTCCAGTCATATGTAACACAGCAAGGAGTGAGAAAGTCCATCTAATCTTTGAATGTCTGGGGCTGTCTGTGTCCAGAAGGACCACTAAATAAAGAGTGTGACAAGATGGGAATGTCGCAGTAATATAGATGAAGGCAACAGGCAACAGGCAACAGGCTTAGTCATTCATCGAAAAGCACAAAATCATGTTTGCTCCAGTTTATCAGTTACACATGTGCATTACAACTTAAAGATCACAGTGTATCTACAAAGGCACAAAACATTTCGTCACAGGTATCTGGAACAGTATTTTACTTTATGATCAAACAACACATTTTTACACTTTGCAAAGTCATCCCGCGGGCTGGATTGGACCCTTTGGCGGGCCAGTTTTGGCCCCCGGGCCGCATGTTTGACACCCCTGGTCTAACTCCTTCCTCTTTAGAGTGATGCATCCAGGCTTTTAACAGAGACTAAGAGAAAAGAGCTAATTGCACCGGTCTTCACCAGTCATTACATTGGCCTCTATATACACCAGAAGAGAATATAAGTTTATGTTTGTCTAGAAAGCCCTGAATGATCATATATGGTAAACCTGCTTAAAAGCTATGAGTCAGACCTCTCAGGTCATCTAGTTCTAATATTCTTGCTTAACAGTGAATCAATTCAAAGTCCAGCTTTTATCTAGTTGTGTATGGCTTTATTTATTATTATTACTTTTAGTATTGTTATCAGCATTAGCATCATCATCACTATTAGCATGATTGTTATTACAATTCTCTTTTTGTTCTTTGTTCTTAATCTTCGTATAAAGCGCATTTAGTTTTCCCCTGGGTATGCAACGTGCTACAAAAATAAAGCTTGCCTTGCCTGTGTCAATTACAACCCTAAGTAAGCTCAGCTAGAGATGAGTGGATGTTGCAGTGATTCTGGCTAACAGAGGTCCGTAAAAGTCATAAATGTCTTAATTCCCCTGAAGGTGTCTTTAACGTCTCACAGCTCAGCTGGCTCAGTGTCTCACGCTAAATAAAGACCCGTGGCCATAATGCCAACCATGTAGTCAAATCTAAATCGGTGGATGTGTATTTGTGTGGGCGGCATATTTAATCAGATAAGTGAAAGCATGGATTTAAGGAAAAATGCCTGTTTGCTCTGAGGTGAACCGTAATAATAGGTTGGCAGGCTGGAAGTCGTGAACAATGTTATCCACGTTGCACGCCAACCACAGGGACACGCCGAGCCTGCCAGTGATGCTCGGTCAGATAAATGTGGACCATGTCACAATACTTTTGCTGTAATAAGCTTCTTTACATGCAATTACAGGCATGCAGAAGGAGTTGAATGTTCAGCATTACAGGAGTATTTTGAGGTCCTTACAGCGCTCAGTAAACCGCCCATGTGTCGCTCCTCATAGACTATTTTCAGATTGGAAATGGCCTTTTTCCACATGGAGCGTGACAAACGACCTTATAGCAACAGGTCTGCGTGCTGGAGAAAGGCAAGGGAGAGAAAATATATTGTGCATATGCTGGCATGGCCAATAATGTGCTACGGTTGGAGAAACTTGTTTCCTGTTTTTTGTTTCATCAAGCTAAGGGATCTTTGCACCAACATGTGGATACAAATAGCTACATATTCTTCCTTGATGGACATTGCATTTCCTTTGCTCTACAGAAGTGGTATCTGCCTCTGTTAATTATTGATCTGCATGTTTTTCCACTGGTCACATTCTTGGTGTTTCTTTTTTGGAATTGGGCCATAAAAAAGTGTATGAGTGGACTGTATGTTCCTGTGGTTTAGAATGTGTCTGTTCCCACTGTTGACTCTTTATAAGGAAGCAGAGGACAATAAAAATGCTTGCTGTATACTAGTTATTGGTTTTATTTAGTATGTTTTGGACGAAGTGCAATTCCTAACTGTATTTTGTTCTCTGGCAAGGATTATCCAGTTAACAAAGTGTTACATGTTAAGTGGAAGGGAAGATGTTTTGGGTACGACACTACACATTCCATTTACCCACTCTGCAGTGTCTGTACTGTGACACTGCAGATAGGTGTCCCTGTTGTGTCCCTGTTGTGTCTAGAGACATGCAAAGAGTAAAAAGACAGGATGTTCAGATGTGATGCTGGATATCACGTCCAATGGTATTCATGTGCCATACAGGTTCTAGGGTGGATCAATGTAGAATGTGTTCCCCCTGTCCACACTTCCCTCAGTAACTTTTACACACATTGTTGTGATACAAAGAGTCTTTTGATGCTGAAGATCTTCAAGGCACTAAAGAATGTCTTGCAGATACCTGCCTCCTCAGTTTGTATTAGCATATCTTTATCTGCAATGAATCAAATCAAAACTAAATCTGGCCATGAAGGGCTGAGGTGAGATGGAACTGCTTACTTCTGTACCAAATTGTGTAGGCTACAGTCTGTCAATAGAGTGCTAAAATTATTACAAATGCTCACAAATAGCATGCACACTAAGATATACTCAATGTGTTTTCCTTAGTTCCTTTGTTGCTGTATGAAGTTTGTGTTACCTGTTACCTGAGTTACCTACTATGAGTGCTGCAGGAATTAGTCTTAAAACCTGGAAATGATTAAGCGTTGTTGCACGTCCGATTCCCTGGTCAATGGGTTTTTGTAGTGTGATCACCACACTCCCTGCTAAATACATGCTTCTTGTTCATTCAAGACCAAATATATCTGCAGTAGTACATAGTTGGCCTAGAAATAACATGACAGTACAAACAATGAATCTGCCATGTTTTATAGATAATCTGAGGGACCTGATGCTCGATCCTGAAGCTTGTGTTTGATAAGGTTTCATTCTTCAATGATGACAACACAGCGGCCAGCAGTTTTAGGAAAGTCTTGTTATCCACAGGAAGACCAGAGCATGAACACTGTGACCTCAGAGCTACATTACCAGAGTAGAATAAAAATATTAAACATTACCAGACTTTTCCTTTTTTAACTATGATAGGATTAATGTTTTGTGTATTCATGTTGAGCTTAATCACTTTACGTCTGGAGTCATGTGCTCCCTGACAATTAATCATTATCTACATTCTCTCATACTCTTTTTTGTTCTGTCTGAAGCTGTTTTGGGTTTCTCCTGCGCTAACAGAGAATTCTGTCATGACTGTGCTGAAAGGCTCTGGTTATTTCGATTGCAGTTCATACCATGCAAGAGTCATCGCAGTGCGGTCAGTCTGACACGCTCCCAAAATAAGACACATCCCTTTTTCCATGTCCTTATGTGACCCAACAACCTCATTTAGGCCATCTCCAGACACAACACACACACAGACACACCCTCAGTCTTCAGCATTCTTACTTGCTCTTTCACAATGTAACACCCACTGTCCACACCAGTCCTCAATTGTAGCCAAAGCTCACTTCAGTTTAGTTTGTAAAAACTTTAACTATTTTCAATTGATTTGATACGATAAGATGTGCAATACATAGACAAACTTTAAACAGCTATAATATGCAGGTAGTGAGTGTGTATAGCAATTGCTAGTCTGCAACGCCTGTCCCTAGAAGGGCTTTTATGAAGCTAAGAGATTAGTGAGGTCAAAAGAAGGTAAACTGAATATATGTGAGTGTGTGTGAGTCCTGCCAAACAACTCTGCCATAATATAATGTTTACTATCTGGGAGCTGTATGCTCCATGTTTGATTTGATAGTTTGTTTATTGGCCTAAATCCAAAGTGTGAGAAATGATTTTAAAAAACCTGCACCTTCGTCTTTTCCTCCCTGCTGCCAGGAGACCACCCTACCTGGGGGAGAGCAGGAATTCCAGGAGAAGGACCCTCAGTCAGTAGCAGCAGCAACTCAAATTCAGCCAGCACAAACCCCATTGTCGGAGGGTATGTCAATTGTTGTGCTCAAGTGCAATAATTCCGAAAGCCCAATAGTCTGAAAAATGTCCAATTGGACTGAAAGCTAATTTGTCCGACAGTCCATTCGTTGAAAAAAAACACCCATTGCTCCGCAAATACACACTCTGCTACAATGGCTAAGGCAGGGGTCGGGAACCTTTTTGGCTGGGAGAGCCATAAAAGCCAAATATATTTTTATGTATTTCCTTGAGAGCCATATATTTAATAAATTTGAATGCAACTTTATGCGTGCATTTTTTAAGAATAACACGTCTCCGAGTACTAATAGAGGTATCAGTGTTTCATTGAACAGGTGCTCTTTTATTAAATAAATAACACTTACGTTATTCATCTCATTTATGTGCACGTTTCAGTGTTTACTGCACGGGTGTCAAACTCAAGGCAATTATATCCGGCCCGCGAGAAAATATCATATGTCTGTCATAACTGGCCCGCCAGTTTTGGTAATTAAATCAATGCATGGCACAACCACGGGAAAATACATTTGAGGAAGTATCTAAATATGTGAATGGAATAAAAGTTTTTGGAAAGCAAAGGGAAAGACACCACAGATCTCTGGGACGATGTGAGCTGGACTGTTTGTGCGACATAACGAAGCATCTCACTGTTAAACCTGCAGCTTCAGGGCCGTGTGATCACAGACATGTGTGATGCAGTGAGAGCTTTCCAAGCCGAGCTGCCTGTGGGAGACTCGGATGCAGAAGGAAACTTTGGTCACTACGTGTTTCCAAACACTGACAAACCATCGCCACTGCTGTGTTCCCGACAGCATTCTGCTGATCAACTGAGACCATTTGCCGACTTTGCTGCTCAGATATTTTAATTGAACTGCTCAACAATCCGTTTGCAGTTGACTTAAATATGTTCCATATCTTTTTGCACTTTATGTGTACCCTGTTCAATTCATGTGGACCGTGTTTGGCCCTCGACGTAGTCCCAGTTTTTAATGTTGGCCCCCGGTCTACTGCTTGTTTTGTGCAGTTTCTCCTCTGCTCGGTTTCGCGAAGGGCGGGGCTCCGCCCCCTACCCACACACGTGTGAACACACCTTCACCTACAGCCAGAGACAAAGCGGAGGAAAGGAGAGGGGAGAACTAAAAACAAATCCGCTGCTAAATGTTTTACTTTAAAATGACACAATATAATTATTTATTACCTGTTAATCATGTTAAATGTCAGCTCAAAATTGTCAGCGAGCCATATTGCGTTATCGAAAGAGCCATATATGGCTCGCGAGCCATAGGTTCCCGACCCCTGGGCTAAGGCATGACCCGCCCTATTCTGCATCTGATTGACTAAAAATGATTGCCTTTGTTGGTTGGGTCGGTTAGGTGTAGGCATGAGGAGTGACATTGTTTAGGGTGAGGGTAAGAATATCATGCTAATATTAATATATCAAAAGACAAGCCATCTCTGTTTTGGACTCTCAAGCTCTGTGTACAAGTAAAAGTCAGCACTGTCAAGATGGCTCGTTATTGGTCAACGGCACAAATTTGTGTGTAGGCATGGAACGATATGAAAATTTAATGTTACGATCATCCTGGCCAAAATAATAGCTATTCACGATATTATCACGTTTACTATCAAAATGAGCTTAAAACTCTTAAAATGGCACTTAAACATGTCATCACTTTACTTTACAATATGTTAAGATACTAATATTTTTATTGCATCACAGTTAGGACTCACTTTTTTTGTGAACATCCTTTTTTTAGTGAAAAACAAACTTTCAAAAAATCTTAAATAAGGTCATCAGAAATCATAAGGTACTCCTGCATAAAGGAGGAAAATATACCAAGTGAAGGAGTTCAAGTACTGCAGTCGCTTTAACGCACAGTTGTGACGAAAAGAGAGCTGAGCCAGAAGGCAAAGCTCTCGATCTTTCGGGCGATCTTCGTTCCTACCCTCACCTATGGTCATGAAGAGCCAGTTGAGATGGTTCGGGCATCTAGTAAGCATGCCACCTGGCCGCCTCCCTAGGGAGGTGTTCCAGGCACTTCCAGCTGGGAGGAGACCCCGGGGAAGACCAGGACTCAGTGGAGAGATTATATCTCCACACAGGCCTGGGAACGCCTCAGGATCCCCCAGTTGGAGCTGGCGGATGTGGCCCCGAGAAGGGAAGTTTGGGGTTCCTTACTGGAGCCTGCTGCCTCTGTGACCCAACCCCGGATAAGCGGTAGACGATGGATGGATGCATGGATAAATATATAAAATTGTTTCTCAGAGTCTCTGCAAATCCAGACACCACCACACACTTCTAGTTTTAGGAAATATCTGCATAGGATACCTTTTATGATATTTTTGTATTTAAATGCTGCACAGTTACTTATTCTCCAGTAAAAAAGCTACACAGTTAACTAACCAGCACTCGTGGCTCCCCTCTAAGTTTAGAACGTCAGCCAGTGAGACTGTCTGTCGTCAGGTCTGCTTTGCTTTTACAAAATATTTATACAAGTGAAATTCCAACCTGCTTGAAATCAGTGTTTTTGGGGAGTACTCCATTGTTACCTGCATATACACTGAAGTATGATTGGTTTTGTTCAGCTGCATGAGTTTGATCATAACACAGCGAGCTCTGCTGCTCTGTGGAGACAGTGGCCCGGATCAGCGGTAGGCAAGACTACTCTGGGTACTTAAAAATTGTTGATTATTGTAGCAGAGCTTCTAAATGACTGACTGTGATGTACGTAACTGAGTGTCATGCAACATTAGGACAAACTCAGAGGCTGACAGTAAGTGGACCCAGAGCTCCTCCTTCTGGTTGACACAGCTACTTCAACAGGACAGTGTTGTCAGTGCTGAGAAAGGTTTCATTGAGATTTAATCACAGGTGTTTCATTTACCCTAGAGATGGTTGGATGTCCCCCCGGTTATTCAAAGATGTTGCCCCCCACCCTCTCACTTATCATTTATTTTATCATATAATTATCATTTACCCTAGAGATGGTTGGATGTCCCCCCGGTTATTCAAAGATGTTGCCCCCCACCCTCTCACTTTTATAGTATCTGGTTGTTTTTTGGTTCACTGTCCCTTTTAAACATTGTTCCCTGACTGTAAGTCCACCACAGTACAGTACAGTACAGTACAGTATATATGAGATGATAAAAATGATGATACTCAGTTATTACCAGGCGCTCAAAACTATGATATCAACAAACAGTTTGTCCCCATGTTTTCCCTCTCATGCTACTTACAGGTTGTCCTACCTTATTGTTGGCGTAGACCAGGGGTCACCAACCTTTTTGATACTGAGAGCTACTTCAAGGGTGCTTAATAATATGAAGGGCTACTTGTTTGATACAAACTTCCTGAATAGTTGCACGGTTCACCTTTAATGATAATATTATCATTAATAATAATAATCATAATAAATATTCATACATGTGAAGAGACTTTCTGATCACATGTTAATGTTTATTATTCCTCACAATAATTATTAAGAATGATTTACCATGGTAGGAAACAGATATATTTAAACATGCAACATTATTTATTTATGTTCTCAATCTATTTCAACATTTGAAAGTCAGAGTTATCACATTTCTGATATTTTTGTAAATATTTTTGACAGTTTTGTATGAATGAGAACATTTGTAGCATTTTGTTAAAAATCACAGCAGTTATATTTTAGTACAAAGCATCACTTCTGTAAAAAAATGTGGAAATCATTAACTGTCACATCTTCAAATCATATCCTGTTTGTACAAACACTAACTTTGTAACATCAGAGAGTGGAGATCACATCAGAACCTTTCTTCTCGTCTTAGAACAGTGTTTTCAATAACATCATTGCACCTTTCAAGACCTCTCCGTCCGAAAAGGCTTTCTTGTTCTTTATTTAAAATGTGCAGCTCTAAATGAAGCTTCCGTTGCTTTCTGTGACTTGTTCACCGGCCTCGTGAAAACAGATGCTGCTGCCCAAAACTGCCTTTAACTCTCAGCTTGTTCTGCCCGCAGTGCTGCAAGTGGGTAGTTAGTTAGTTAGTTAGTTAGCATGGTAGCTTCTGTGACACGTACCAAAGTGTCTCCACAATGTGCCGCTTTGCCGTCACCCCGCAAATAGACATACACACTTTTCTTTCACTGTTGTAAAAAATAATTCTTCCTCTCAATCATTGTGAAAATAGTTCGTTTTCTTTCGCTTTTCTGCCGTGTTTAGCGTAAAAAACGCACCTAGCGCCGCATCGTAGCTGCTGCCGCTAGCTTGTCTCAGAGAAAAGGGAAATGGAGATTTAGCTTAGAGGGTCAGAGTTTATTTATATATACATAAAACATTTTAGTTTTTTTATTCTATATTCAATATTGTCATTTTAAAATAAAGAATAAATCAAGTGTTATTGATAAAATAAAATAAAAACAGTAAAACAATTAAATACAAATTTTAGACGGAGCTCCATGGTGAGTAGTGTATTTTTAGAACATGCCCTGCGGGCGACTCATGTGGTCCCTGCCGGCGACCAAGTGAACCGCGGGCACCGCGTTGGCTACCCCTGGTGTAGACACTATTAAAGGGTAGGAAAAAGCTGAAGAACTCGGAGCTTGAATGTCGAATCAAAACAGCAATCTCCTGATGTCATCTATATATTTATTTAACGCAATAAGTCAAACAAAGAAAATATTCTCAGCTGAGGACACTTTTCACTTCGCCGTTTCCACAGACTGAACGCTCTAAAAAGCCCCAGTTAACTGTCTCACGGTCCCGCTGCAAGTGTGTACAAACATTTGAAAATTCGCATCTAATACATGGAGTAGGCGTTGACCTTCTCCTCATTGGTCCCAGTTGGCGCCTACACGTTCCTTCGTCAGCAGTCCGGAAGTGATGGTTTGTTGACCTGTTACTCTTAAAGGGGAAGTGCCCCTATTATGTTTGTAATACATAGTTGTGCAGAAAATACATAATTGTGCAGAAAATACATAGTTGTGCAGAAAATACATAATAGTGCAGAAACATATTCATAGTGTCGTAATACATATTGATTGAGGTAGGACAAATACATGTGATAGTCTTTCCAGTGTGGATTAATACAGATCAGGATTAATTTACCTGACACTACTCTTGGCTAAAATAAAAATAGTCAACTCAACTGCGTTTATTGGGAAAAAATAATCGTAAGTGAATACTTACCTACGTAAATACAGTACGTAAATACCTACGTGACTACCTACGTGACTACGTTAGAGGTACGTTAGATATGGGCTACGTCGGCTGACGGTGAACCCTACAGCCAATGTATTGATAACGAGTGGATACCCTATTCCTACCCTATATTAAGATTATGCCTGACGACGGAGTAACTTATTAAACGTGTTTCTACAGTACAGCTAGCGTTCAGCATTCTAGCCGTTCTCCAGCATCAGCATGACGTGAACCAAATGACACTTTTCCAGCTCCGTTGGCCAGACACTCTGATAGTTTTGTATAAGTAAGTGATACGCTATCAATAGGTTAGACATACGTATAGTAATTTGTTATGTATTCGTTATGTATACATCAGCTACAACACCTCTTTGGTAAAGTTAGACGTATTTGGACTCTGACACATTTTGAGCTAATTTTCATATACGCCGGCATGTTTCTGCCATACGGAACTGTGTGACAGGGCCGTATGTCTGGCGTATCGCCTGCGTAACTTACCCTTAATTTATATCAACCTATTGCCGATATTTTGTATGCGCCAGCATACGTTTACGTCATACAGATATGTGGGGCCTTGAGAAGATAATACATACAAAAGTTTGATTATTGAAGAAAACTTTGGATTAAAACATTTTATAAACCGCTGGCTTGTCAGAGAAAGTGCTTTTTTGCTTGCTGTGTAGGAACTGTCTAGCAAATATGAAATAGCGCATTCTGTCAGATTGTGAAATTTATTCAGATTTTTAGTAGTTGTTTATTAAAAAATATTTTATATTTATTGATACTATAATTAATCAACTTGTCTTGTAAAAGTTAACGTGTCTTTTTTGATTGAATGTGCAATGCCAATGCTTCTTACAAACGCATTCACAAATACCGAAAAATATGTATATTTTTTCTTTCCTATGTCCATACACATTAGTTGCAAAAAGACAGTCTTCAAATCTAAAATTGGCTTGTTAAACAGTAGAGCATCTGTGGATAAAGTGAAGTAAAGACAGTCTTCAAATCTAAAATTGGCTTGTTAAACAGTAGAGCATCTGTGGATAAAGTGAAAGTAAAGTTTGTTCCATATCCACATGCACATCATGTGAACACTGGTTTTGACACTGCTGTCCAGAATCACGTATATATGTTTTTATGTGGCATTGACAGTAACAGTAACAGATAATAACACCTTCCTTTCTTATCATCCTGTTCATTCACAAAGTAATGACCACCTTGGGCTTGCATACCTCTGACCAGGAAAGGAATGTTAATATGTGTGTTTTTTATGTTCCTTTTCCTCTTTCATGATGTTTATTTTCCTCTTGATATTACTAGTGGTATTGTCGTAGTCATAGCTATTATTATTATTATCATCATTACTACTATGATTGTTATAACCATGATTAGTATTGTTATTGTTATTATTATTATTATTATAATAACAACACATTTTGTATATCTCTTTGTATCACTAAATAAATAGTATGTCCGGAGGACGAGGACGCTGGCTGTTCGCCGCTTCTCTGTCTGGATAAATGAAAGAAAATCTACTCTTTCCTAAAGTAATCTTAGCAGCTTTTTGGCCGACCAGTCTAGTAAAGCTCTATTTCACTGTTTGGGTTCTACCCACCGCTGTCTGGATCACTGTTCGCCGTGTGAAGGTTTCTATGTTTTCCTACCTGTTGACACCTGAAACACCTGGACAGCTAGCTAGCTCCCTGCTAGCCACCGCTGCAGTCATCGAGCTGCAGGTCACTCGGTAGCTGCTAACGCTCGACACTCCCCGTGGGCAGTCAAAATGTCAAAATGGGGGTTGTGACGCTTTAACCAGGATTGTCCCAGAATAATAGGAGCATGAGGGGAGGAGATGAGGTGGAATTCGATCAGTTCATGATGGTTACCAGATAGAATGAGGGGCACAGGACTGGTCTGGATGGTGACTTTGGCCAGAAGTCTCCCATCCAGGGCATTAGCATTGAATGGGGAAGCAAGGGATTTGACAGGAATGCCAGCTTGTGCAGCAAGGTTACTGTCCAAGAAATTTTCATCCGCACCAGAATCCACTAAAGCCAACAGGGGTAACGACTCTTGATTCCAACACAGGGTGGCGTGAAACTGCAGGCGTTCGAAGGGTGGAGAAGAAGTTTGACTCACCAGTTTCCCCACTTTTACCGGTGAGCCTTTTGGCTGAAAGGGGCAGGAAGTCAGGAAAGGGCCGGTCCGGCCGCAATACAAGATTCTTGCTGTTCGGAGTTGTATCTCCATGATTGTTTGCACTTTTTGTACGTCACTTTGGACAAAAGGGTCAGCTAAATGAACTGTAATGTAATGTAAAGTACAGGCACTCCCCTCTCATCCTTCAGAGTCTCTCAGCTGGAGACAGTCAAGCACGACCTTACTGTATGGGCTCCGGTTCGGGCTGAGGGTTAGAACTGGCACCCCCAAAAAACCCTAAGGGACGGCCAGCTGCTCTAGGGGGCTCTGGCTCAAGGCGCCACTGAGTAACCTGGTCAGATATCCTAATAGCTACTCTGATAGCTTCATCTAAGGACCTAACCTCCTCCCTGAGAGCCACCTCCCGACCAATATCCTTGTTAAGCTCAATCTGAAATGCAGTGATAAGGGCAGAATCATTCCAGCCTGATTCAACTGCCAAACTGCGAAATTTTCTTATGTACTCACGAACACTGAGCTTGCCCTGTCGCAGTTTCGTTAAGTGTTGACCTGCGAGCTGCCTCCATACAGGGTGGTCAAAAACAAGGCTTAATTCAGCTGAAAAAGCTACAAATGACTGGGCTGTGGTGGAGCCTTGCACATAGAGGGCGTTGTACAAGCTAAGTGGGGCTCCCTCCAACAGATTAACAATGTAAGCTACTTTAGCTACCTCACTGCTGTAGCGGGATGGCTGGACATCAAAAGCTAGCTGACACTGTGTTAGGAACTCACGGCAGGTGTTGGGGTCACCAGAATACTTAGATGGGGGTGGGATGTGAGGCTCAGAAATTGGAGAGGCATGAGGAGCTTGTTGGGCAGCTACTGGTTGCTGAGCAGAGGTTGCTGCCACAGCTTGGATCTGTTGGAAGCTGAGCGTTGTCCATATGGAGGTGATGTCCTTCAACTGATCCACAACGGTTTGCAGCGTGTACTCCTGATGACCCAAACGCTGTCCCTGGTTGGAGATTGCAGTCTTCAAAACATCATAGTCCGCTGGGTCCATGCTGGCTAGATCGTTCTCTCACGTGTGCAACAAGGGAAGGACCCAAACGCAGGACACAAACTTGGAGCAATAAGTGGGAGGTTTATTGAAGGGGTTTCCAGGGAAAGGGGACAGAGGACGGAGAACATCCGGCTCGTGGAGGCAGAGGGTGAAGTGGGTAGCAGGTAGCAGGCAGGCGGGTGGACAGGAAGCCAGGGATCCTATAGCACAAAAACCAGTAAGAGTTAATACGAAAAAACACACAAGCAAATGTACTTGAATGCACAATTCAAGCAGCCAGAGACGCAAACTACCACTGTAGCTGAGTAGACGATCTAGCGACGAGTGGCTGAAGACTAGGGTTGATATACTGCTGGGTTGATGAGTTAATGGATGGCAGGGGTGAGGCTTGGAGCAGGTGAGTTGACTGAACTGCAATCAAGGGAGAGTGAGGGGGGCGACACGCCCACAACACAGACACATACACAGAGAGAGAAACAAGCAGGCGACACAGGGAAAACACAAGGAATGACAGGAGGCGTGGCCGTGACAGCAAATGCCCCACCGCTTCCCTACCCCAAGGTGTCCCCCATGGTTCAGTTCTCGGCCCCCTCCTATTCATCCTGTACCTGTTACCTGATATCCAGCTCCTCATCTCCACCAAGTCAATGTCCACCACTACACACTGTATCCTGACAAAATGCATCACTGAAATAAAATCCTGGCTACAAATCAATTTCCTAAAATTAAATCCGAAATCATCATAAATGGACCAAAGACGCTCACGAAATCCACCTACATCTTGTTGATGTGGGCTCTGCTCAAAGGGAGAGATTGAGCAGAGACTGTGGTGGTGTGGAAGGGTTGGGGAATGTAATGGGATGAGAGTTTGTATACACAGGGGTCTTCTGCTGGAAACTTTCTGATGCAAACTTTCATCAGTAAGTAATCCTGTGCTGGATACTATTTCTCCAAAATGAATCACAAGCATACATAAAGGAAATACTGACAAGCTTCAGATCCAGAAAGTTACAGAGGTTTGGAAAAAAAGGACACAGCCATAAAATAATCGCATTTCCCTGTGATGTAGCCAGGGATTAAAGTTCTCCGTCGCTACGATGGATTTCCCTCAATTGGCTGCGTAATTACAGCGCTTTACAACTTTTTCCAGGTTAGTAACACTATACATAACACACATAATACATAATAATAATAAGCATACACACAAACATTCTGGTTTTATGGCTGCAGTGTCAGAGTTTAATACGGCCAGTCTAAAGCCATATGAAGGTAAAAAACAATGTAGAGAGCATCTGGAAGAGCCAACTCACAGGACAGCACCAACACGGCATGGGGAAGATGGAGGCAGCGAGAACAAGGGTGCAGTGATTTATATATACAATATTATACAATATTCACATCATGCAAAAGCAATACATAATATCGCTGATGAGACTAGATCATCTACCAGTCATTCATTAGAATGCAGGTTGTATACTAATGTGCGATGATGAGCACTGTTGGAACAACTTTCATCACATTAATTGAGTGCTAAATAGCTAGGTAGTTAGCGAATAAGTACAAGACTGTCGGTTAAGTGTTTAAGTGTCAAGTGTTTTTGCGTTAGTCCATCTACTGTACACACCGCTGTCAGAAATTATTAGCTCTGAGTAGTGAAAAATAAATCAATAACACAACAGTACAAGTTAGTAACATACTCATCACAACACACCTGCTACAACTCACCAGCCCTGACTGTTGCATCATGGTTTGAACATCAGCCGATTTACATAGGTATGCTAAAGCAGAGAGAAGTGGAAAATGGGGAGGTCGGGGTGTCTGGAGCTCTGGGTCTAAGCTATAGGTTATTATCAAGGTTTTTAAATGTACTTTTAAGATGTGGAGTGCGAGAGAGAGAGAGAGAGAGAGAGAGAGAGAAACGGCAAGTTAGTAATTATTATTTTATTTAACTGCCAATCTGCGAACACAAATCCAATTTCATGGTTTCATGATTTGCCGTTCATCTCCGTTGAGCCTGTTGTACGGTGACTGATCAGCCGCACACTTGCTGTCGCTCGGTCGAGGGAGAGAGAGTGAGGGAGCAAGCATGTGTGTGCAGTGAGTACGAAGACGGCAGTCACGTAGCCATGCAGTATGTGTACAGTTTATTTGTCGGTGAATAAATTCAACAACTCCACCTGTTGAAGGTGCTGAGGTTAGCCCCGAAGCCAGCGGTGACAAAAAACATCTCAAGCTTAAGGCGGCCTGACTTTTAGAGTGGACCAGCAATGCTCATGTCATAAGCTGCTCCTACAAGATTTTTACTTAGGCCTCAACTCTTAACCATTGCTAAATGTACTTACTTCACTAATAGTATTAAATCATTTTTGTACCTTGTTGTTGCTGTTTGAAACACTTCAGTGTTGCCAGTTGTGTCTGATACTCATTTTTAGCACATACACACCTCCTTTCTCTATGGAGGTTATCACTCCTCCATCTGAAGTAGTTGCTATCCCAGAATACAGCCAAGCATGTGCACATACTGGTACATAGACTGAAAAGTTTGTATACCTCTGCTGTTCATTTTAAAATCAAAGATCATTAGATAGATATACTTTTCTTCAAATGGTGCCTAAGGGCACGAGTGTTCTTGAAAAAAAGTAGTTCCAAACGGCTGCACTGAAAGAGGGTTGAACACACTGAATCGTACAAATGGAGCATGACGTACACTTTCAGACAGCCGCTTCTGAAAGGCATTAAAGGGCCTACGAAATGATAAACATGAATTTCTACTGATGATAGTAAATGCTATTTGTGGTGTAATAATGTGTTATTTATGACACAATGGTCACAGTATTTAATATATCATGATTTAGTATGTCGACCAACGATGTTTACATTGCCGCTACCGGAAACACCCGACGCCGTGTTCTGACGTCACAAGTATAAAATAGTCCACCAGTTGAATACACAGACAGAAGCAGCAGAAGCGGCAGACGTGGCGATGTCGGACTCTGGCTCGGATATTTCGACAGAATTGAGTGACAGTGAGTCGTCAATAGACTCGTTGCACCTTCAAGAAGAGGAGTTTATTGAAGAAGATGCCAGTGTCGTGGATTTAGATCATGCGGGCGAGTTTAACGTGGTGGAAACAGAGCAGCTCGAGACACAGTATTAAAGATGGAGACACAGACGGGAGCGAACATGCGGATGATGGTGACGGTGATCCTGGATTTGGCGGAGATCCAGTGCGACAACAGAACACAGACAGGTATATACATTTGACTATAGTTGATAGAACTTCTCAATATATAGTAAATACATCTTAATAAAACGTAACATTATCCTCGATCGTAAATAGATAACAAGCTATCGATAGCTTGCTAGCAAGTCGATAGCTTGGTTTCCTTGAATTGTTATTTTCTGGATATTGCATATTGTGTATATGTCCTTACCACTCTTCTGTTGTACATTTAGGTGTACATGTGAAAACTGTACAATTATGGAAGCAATTGAAGAGCTGCTGCCAAGAAAAGGATGTCATGGAGGAATTCAATGAATATGAGGGACATGGTGCAAACATAACCTGCATAACAGATCACCCAGGATAAAAATCAAAGTGTCTGGATGTTTGGGTGTTGCAGACAGCCTACCAAAGGTATTTGAAGAGGGACAGACAACAAGCAGGTGATCAGCCACGTAATGAGTAAGTTACTTGTGTAATGTGTAGAGCTCAGAAACTTTGATGTATTTATGGGAAGTCGAATGGTCACTCTGGCACAGTCACAGAATACATAGATAAATAAGCAAATAAGGTTGAAGTGATTACCATTGACATGTATTATTTTGTATGTTACAGAATGTATCACTATATGGCATACCGCCAGCTGGTGAATACTTGGTAAGAACCACAGAATGCCATCATGTGCCATTCAAAAGATCTGTGCTACGTTTCCATCTGACAACTACACGTCGTTCAAGTATCAGCACTTTATTAGAGTCAATAACAAAACACAATGTCAGTTCAGTGATTGAATCTGCTTCTATACAGCACAACAGCATCCCTCTTGTTTGATTCTTCCACCGACTGCTGAGTGGATCTGGGACTTCGAAAGGTTCCTCATCAACATTGTCTTGGCACAAAGCATTGAGTCTCGGTCAAGAGTTCAGTAACAAATATATGAATTATGTACATGCATGTGGTGATTGTATGTTTAACACGTCATGTGCAGGTCTACTGGTACTACAACTGTAATGTACAGATGATGTACAGTCTGTAGACTTACTGGTGTACACACAGCTTCCTCCCCAGTGTGGATGTCCAATAGATGGTCACTGATCATACAGGTATCCTCAGTTCTGTCAGTGGCTTCATTCACCAATGTTTCAATACCTATGTAATAATAGGGTGATAGTTAAAAGTTAAATAGACTCACGCTTTGACTCAAAATACAGAATAAAATGGGGAAGCCTGTTATAAACTATTGAATCTATACTTAATTAAGCTAATGAAGTGTAATTAGCTAAAGTTATTAATATTAATACTACAAACAATAACACAGATATTGGCTTTGGCCTGGCGTAGATAGATAGATAGATACTGTGGACCCTCTTGTCCACAGTCAGATTCAGGGATGACAGAGAGAGAGAGTATAGGGTTTAAACACACCGCTTTATTCGCTCACAGGTAAGCTTTCTATCACAATCACAATAACAGGTCGCTCTCCAGTCGGTCGCTCTGCTGTTCGTCGCTCTCCAGGCTCCGCTGCGTCGTGGCTCACCAGGCGTCTCGGTCTGCTCTGGAACCCAGCCTACTGCAAGAGAGCAGAACCAGGCCATCACCGTGCATTTATTATGTGACTGATTACCTGATTCCGTTCAGCTGTCTGGCCTCCAGCTGGGACACTCCTGTCTCTCCACAGCAGCCGGCGCCCTAACCACACCCCACTGCCACAGATACTTTATTCATCCCGAGGGAAATTTAGGAAACATTTACAGTACAGTTTACATTTGTATGTCAACTCGTTACATACAGTAGGCCTAGACCGATTATGGCTTTATGATTGAAACAATAAATACAGTAAACAAGTAGCACGGCTTACCTTTGCTCTCTGCCTTTTAGGCGAATGCATTTCGTCGTCTTTTTGGTGGAGGACTCTGCACCGGCGGACGTGTTTGAATCGGCGTGCTGGCTTGTGCTGGCTTGTGCTGGCTTGTGCTGGCTTGTGCTGGCTTGTGCTGGCTTGTGCTGGCTTGTGCTGGCTTGTGCTGGCTTGTGCTGGCTTGTGCTGGCTTGTGCTGGCTTGTGCTGGCTGGGGTCTCGGCAGTATTGTAGGCACAGCATCTGCGTTCAGTTTTAAATTCTTTTTGAATCTCATTTCCTTGTCGAGCATAGTTTGTTCGAAACACGATCTCTCAAAGTGCTGCCCACAAATCGTCGGTTTCATCGACGCACTTGTCTTGTCCATAAACGCGCAATTTTATCATCTTTTGGCCACAGAAAGCTAGATTTGGAGACGGCCTCACATCCCCATACAACACATCGCTTCACAATTATCCTTGACGATCGATTGTTGTCCGTTCTTTTTCGTAATAATTGACAGCAGTTTTTGACGCTTCAACGCAGACAAACACTGGCGGCGGCTGTAACGCAGACGAACACTGGCGGCGGCTGTATTCTACTTGCGGCGGCTGTATTCTACTTGTGACGTCATCGCCCGAACATTGCCGAAGTGGATGCTCTCGGCGCAGCGATCGATTGTTGTTAGCGGAAGTCATTTTTATACTGTTATGATCGTGATTTATTACGAATACATCAATATTAAAATCATATACCATATATATATACCATATATATCATATGCCAAGCCCAATAACACTGACAAGATATCATTTCGTAGGCCCTTTAAGGTTGTTGCACTTGGTAGTTCAGCCAATTATTTTCAACATCAATTGTTTTGACTATAACATTTCAAAACAGATTGATCATTTATTCAAATGCTGCAGTCCATTTGTATGCAACTGATACAGTTATCTATTGCTCAGAGCTGATTACTATGGAGAAAGTCAATTTTAAAGGAACAAGAAAAGAGCACTCTTGGTCAATGTGATTATGAAATTTTGTACTATTTTTTTGTATTGCATATCAACTGGATATTTTTCTCACTCAATTGTAGTCTGTATTAATAGTTTGTTCCTATGAAAGCTGCTCAGTGGCGCATGAAGACAAAATGGTTCAACTTTCGAGTATAAAATTATCTGGATCTTTCTGCAATCTACCGCATCCATGGGGCCCATAGAGCAAGCTCATGCACATTTTCCTTAAACCCCGCCTCCCAGTTGTTCTGTCTCGGCTGGTTTCGATTCAGTCACGTGAACGGAGGAGGGAAATTTCATCACTATCTTCAATCAAACAAATATTAGCCTTAAAATCTATTTTGATTGAATTTTAATTACAAAATTACTATAGATCCCTAACTTGTTTTATGTAAAACTGCAGTTGATATTCCACTATTAAGAAAGTAAGGAGACAGGATATATTGCATGTCTTCATCTTTTAATTGTCCTCAGGACCCTTTTGAGCACTCGGCTGCAGGGGATTATTTGAAACATGAGTCACCATAGATGAAAGCCAGATGGTGGGGGAAATGTTAGAGTGCCTCTTTAAAGGACAGAGAGAACACCTTCTCCCACTGAGTTCTAACATGAATTACATAAGACTGGTATTTTGGACACAAAACTGGATCAGTGATTTGTCAAAATAGCCATCTGCTTTCAGCTGGTCAAAATGATCCATCCAAAACTGGGCACAAATAATTCTCAAGGTGCCCCACCAAGGTTCAATCTGCTGATTGCCATTACTTTCACCTAAATTGACAAACTCTGTGCCACGCACGCAGATCTACCCTATCAGTCGTTAATTATCCCTGCCATCCAACATTTCTAGTGCATCCATCTGTATCCGTGCTGTTTGGCAGACGTTTGTAGCTGTTGGTCAATGAGGGATGCCACTTCAGCTTCATCTGTCTTATTAGTTTCCGCCAATGCTGGTTCTTTTGTAGCTTTGTCTCTATTGTCCGGAGCCTCAGTTTGCTATAATGCCATTCCTCCAAAACCACTCAAATGTCCCTATTTGTGAATCCATGTCTAAAGTAGTCTTCATTGACAGTATCCATGGGTTCAGTTTTTTCTCACCCACTTCAGGCCAGACACCAGGATCAAGTACTAATGGGGCTGGTAAAAATTGTGAGGGAGAAATTTATTTTATAAAATAAAATGTATAAGTTTAACCATGCAATGGCCTCAGAAAGGTTAAATAACATCATACAGCTGTTGTTTCAAAATCAAATAATATATTTGTAAATCAGAGCACAAGAATGTAACACTAAATATTTTTATGATTTATGATCGATTCCCAATACAACTGTTTGCAGCGGTCTCTCTTTCGATTTCAATTTCTCGCTCTCGCCGTCTACCCTGTCTGCGGATTACAATGTAGAAATGGAATTTGGGCCGAAAGTTCTTAGTACAATTAGGAAGCCCTTATCTACCATCACTGCCATGTTTTCAGTCAACTTCTCAGCTATTGCAGATTGTTTTAATATTCCCCTTATCACTAACCGAACAACCATTCAGATTACAGATGAATGTCACTGCACCATGTGGTGCTATGCCAACCAGGGCTTTCATGTTGCAGTGGCATCTGTACGCAGAGTACATCTCACTTTGGGAGGAGGCTTGAGAATGAGAAGTTTGACAACCGAGATCTGTACAATCCTGGATCACCTGTGTGTCTGTGAAATCTCTGAATGCCTCTGGAAGGTAAGCTTGCACTTCTGCAGATGTAAGCCAAATGCATTGTGACCCCAGTGAAGAGGCTAGAAAATGTGTTTATGTTGCAAAAATGCGGCTCACTGTGGGCTGGTGTACATTAAATCGATGTGTTAGGTCCCCCTCCTTCAAACCAACCGACAGGAATACAGGAAGGAAAAGAAAGAACTCATTGATTGCCAGGAGCAGGTGTCTCTTGGAGGTTTATCACTCCTGATGAGCAGATAGCACCTTGTATGGTAGCCTCTGCCTCTGTATGAATGTGTGTGAATGGGTAAATGCTGACTTGTGTTGTAAAAGTGCATTGAGCGGTCATTAGGACTAGTACAAATGCTATATAAATGCAGTTCATTTACCATAATACTTACATACTTAAGTAAGGTTTTGAATGCAATACTTTTACTTGGAGTGGAGTATGTTCAGTGTTGTATTGATACTTTTACTTAAGTAAATTATCTGAATACTTCTTCCACCACTGCATACATGCATATATAGTCAGTGGCCACACGGTAAGTAAACCTTTAAAAAAATATTCAGACTGACAAAAGGATTTTCTATAATTTAACTCATATCAAATAGACTAGATACAATTTAGGCATAAATTACCAGGTATGGTATCAGATGTCGGTGTCAGAGCCAGCAAACCACTGTAACTCAAACTCTCGCAGGACACGTAACTCCTGCATTTCCTTTTTCAAATCCTCTTATTTTCTGGACAGGTCTTCTGTAGATTTGTAAATTTGGATGACGCCAAACAAAATGGTACACAGCAATGCTCTGAGTATTTCTTCTGCTGTTTTGTAAATGTTCAAGACAGAACATTTTCAAAAATAAATAGCCTAAACATTAACACCCTAACTCGAAGGGAACAAAGGCTACCTACAGCTACCGGCAACAGACATCGGAAACAGACGAGCAGTAATAGTTGCAATTGGAAGTACATTACAGACCGTAGTGCTTGTAGCCTATTAGTCCGAACTTCTGGAAGTAGTGTTTTTTGTCATTGATCAGCTAGAGGTGCGGCACTGTGACAGAAAAGGTGGGCAGTAAGGAGAGTGTGAAACTTTACGGGATGCAGCTTTAAAGCATCTGATATAGGATCAGAGGACCAAGAGATGGGAGGTGGTGATTGGCTTTCTTTCCATGTAAACAGCAGCAGCCAGGGCATATATATGTATGTATGTATATATATATATCAAATCAAATGTATTTGTATAGCCCAATATCATAAATTATACATTTGTCTCAGTGTGCTTTACAGACTGTACAGGTTACGACACCCTCTGTCCTTAGACCCTCACATCGCTCAAGGAAAAACTTCCTAAAAGAAACCCCATAATTAAAGGGGGAAAAATAGAAGAAACCTCAGGGAGAGCAACTGAGGAGGGATCCCTCTTCCAGGACGGACAGACGTGCAATAGATGTCGTGTGTACAGGATAAACAACATAGTACAAATACAACATTTGACAGAAATTATGTTGTGTTGAAAAAAGAGAAAGTTGGATGAATCCAGGAAAATGTCAAAAAGGCTTCCCGGTATCCAGCAGGACCAGGGCAGCAGGCGCAGCCATGATTCCTGATCCTGACGTAAACTTTATCAGTGGCAACCTGCCACATGAGAGACAGAAACTCCGGGGATGATGCCCCGGATGATGAGTTAGTAACCTACATTTACATAAATGCATACAGATAGAGAGGGAGAAGAAGAGAGGGAGGGGAGGATAGAGGAAGAGAAGGAAGAGAGCAGGGAGGTGTCCCCTGGCAGTCTAAGCCTATAGCAGCATAACTAGGGGCTGATCCAGGGCAAACCTGAGCCAGCCCTAACTATAAGCTTTATCAAAAAGGAAAGTCTTCAGCCTGCTCTTAAATGTGGAGAGGATGTCTGCCTCCCGAACACAAACTGGAAGCTGGTTCCACTGGAGAGGAGCTTGATAGCTGAAGGCTCTGGCTCCCATTGTACTCTTAGAGACTCTAGGAACCACAAGTAACCCTGCAGTCTGGGAGCGTAATGTTCTAGTTGGTTTATAAGGTACTATGAGATCTTTAAGAAATGCTGGAGCCTGACCATTAATTGCTTTGTAAATCAGGAGAAGGATTTTGAATTATATTCTGTATTTTACCGGGAGCCAGTACAGAGCAGCTAATACAGGAGTAATATGATCCCGTTTCCTTGTTCTTGTCAATACACGTGCCACTGCATTTTGGATCAACTGAAGAGTCTTAAGCAACTTTTTGGGACAACCTGAAAACAATGAGTTGCAGTAATCCAGCATTGAAGTAACAAATGCATGGACTAGTTTTTCTGCATCATTTTGAGACAGGATGTGTCTTATTTTTGCAATGTTACGTAGATGAAAGAAGGCAATCCTTGAGATTTGTTTTATGTGGGAGTTAAACGACAGATCTTGATCAAAGATGACGTCAAGATTCCTTACAGTGGTGCTGGAGGCCAAATTAATGCCATCCAGAGCTTCTATGTCATTAGAAAATGCGTTTCGGAGGCGTTTAGGGCCAAGTATAATAACTTCAGTTTTGTCTGTGTTTAACATCAAAAAGTTGCTAGACATCCAAGTTTTTATGTCCTTAAGGCATGCTTGAAGTTTAGCCAATTGATTGGTTTCATCTGGTTTAATTGATAGATATAATTGGGTATCATCCGCATAACAATGAAAGTTTATAGAGTGGTTCCTTATAATATTGCCCAAAGGAAGCATATATAAGGTGAATAGAATCGGTCCAAGTACAGAACCCTGCGGAACTCCAAGACTGACTTTGTCTGATGTCCTTTGTCTGATGCCATTAGAAGGTCATTGGTAACTTTCACCAGTGCCGTCTCTGTGCTATGATGAACTCTAAATCCAGATTGAAAAATCTCAAATAAACTATTATTATGTAAAAAATCACATAACTATTTTGCAACTGCTTTCTCAAGGATCTTAGCGAGAAAGGGTAGGCTAAAACCTCTGGATCAAGACTAGGCTTTTTAAGAAGTGGTTTTATTACAGCTACTTTAAAGGATTGTGGTACGTAGCCAGATAATAGAGACAGGTTGATCATATTTAATAACGAGGTGTTAATTAAGTGTAAAACTTCTTTAAACAGTTTAGTTGGAATCGGGTCTAAAAGACAGGTTGATGGCTTAGACGATGAGATTGTTGAAGTTAGTTGGTTAAGGTTGATTGGAGTGAAACAGTCTAGATATATTTCAGGAGTTACAGATGTTTTTTAAGATGATCTAACCAGACTAAACGAGATTCTTCCAATTTAGTGGAACACCATTTACTTTCAAGATTTCTCGACTTTTGTTTTAGTTTGCGGATTTGTAAATTAAGCCATGGAGCTTTCTTTTTCTGTTTTATGATCTTCTTCTTTAGAGGAGCGACAGAGTCGAGTGTTAGTCGCAGTGAGGCTGCAGCGCTATCAACAAGATGATTAATTTGGGAGGGACTAAAGTTAGCATTGGAGTCCTTCATTATATTGATATTGAGTCCTGTTATTGAATCAAGTGCTGATGGAATCACTTCCTTAAATTTAGTCACAGCACTTTCAGATAAACATCGAGCGTAGGATATTTTTGCCTACTGGCTTGTAGTCCAGTAACAGGACTTCAAAAGTTATTAAAAAAATGGTCTGATAAAAGAGGATTATGTGGACACACTGATAAACTTTCAATTTCAACACCATATCCCAGAACAAGGTCCAGAGTGTGGTTTAAACAGTGAGTTGGTTCATGTACATTTTGACTGAACCCAATTGAATCTAATATTGAGATAAATGCATTATTAAGGCTGTCACTATCAACATCCACATGAATATTAAAGTCACCTACAATAATTACTTTATCTGTTTTAAGGACTAAACTTCTAAAATTCTGAGAATTCAGATAGAAATTCAGAATACGGACCAGGAGGGCGGTACACAGTAACAAATAAAATTGGCTTTATTGTTTTTCATGTTGGGCTTGAGAGCGTAAGAACAAGGCTTTCAAAAGAGTTATAGTTTAGTTTAGGCTTAGGATTGATCAAGAGGTTTGAGTCAAATATGGCCACAACTCCACCAGTACCTTGAGGAATGTGAGTATTAATATGACCAGGTGGAGTGGATTCATTTAGACTGACATATTCTTCATGTCTCAGCCAGGTTTCAGTGAGACAAAATAAATCAATCTTATTATCTGATATTAAATCATTTACCAATCCAGCTTTCGTTGATAAAGATCTGATGTTTAAGAGCCCACATTTAATTTTTCGATTTAGTTGCACTTTTGCAGCGGTGGTGTTTATTTTAATTAGGTTTTCATGTATAACTCCTCTTCTGTTAACCATAGATTTTATTAGTTTCAGTGGTCGTGGGGCAGACATAGTCACTATGGGGATTTGAGTGGGTGACTGCCCGGAAAGAAGCACAGAGAAGTGTGTAAGACTGCAACTCTTTGTCCTGGTCTCAACTCTGGGTTGTCATGGATTAGGTCCACTAATAAACTTTGTAATATTATTGGATATGAGATCTGCTCCAGCCAAAGTAGGATGGATGCCGTCACTCCTAATCAGACCAGGTTTTCCCCAGAAAGTCCACCAATTGTCTAGGAAGTCCACATCATTATCTGGAGAACACCGTGAGAGCCAGCGACGGAATGATGACATGCGGCTAAACATGTCATCATTCAAAAGATTTGGCAGAGGACCAGAGAAAACTACGGAGTCCGACATTGTTTTGGCAAATGTACACACCGACTCCACATTAACTTTAGTACACTCCGATTGACGCAATCGCTTGTCATTACCGCCGACGTGAATAACAATCTTACTGTATTTACGTTTAGCCTTAGCCAGCAGTTATGTAATTAATTAGAATATTTTTTTAACCGCTTGAATATATATATATATATATATATTCAAGCGCTTAAAAAAAATATTCTAATTAATTACAAGCTTTGTGATTAATTAATCTAAATTAATCTAAATTAATCGCATATATCAATATTTGCTGTGAAAAGCATTTCAAAATATTCAAATGGATTTTGGAAGATGAGTGAATCAATGAGTAGCATTATAAACTGGTCAACATGTCTTTTATTTCAATACCAATTTGTCCAATATCTTGTATGCCACAATTATTTTAGATAACACAGACCAACAGTTTGACATAAAGTGCAATTTAAAATCTGGCATAACATCTTTCATTGCACAATAAACAATATCTTTAAAAGTTGTGTCATGTGACGCCATGTGTAAAGCCTCCGTTAGCTCCCTGTTCTCCACTACCTGCAGTCCATTGCAATACATTTCTCGATGGAGTTGTTAATGTGTCTCAGGTAGACCGACTCATTCTGCGTCTGAACGCCTGATGGAGAGATGACGAGATGGGTCGCTGACTTTAGTATCAGCGGCGGTGCTAGCTAGCTCCGAGCTGCTACGTGCTTTGCGTTGAGGTGATATTTCAGCTTGAAGTTCTCCGATGGTTCGAACATTCTTTGCTGCAGGCATAGCACAGAACGGAGCATCAACAGTTACATCCGGGAGTTTATTAATGTAAACTTTCCATTCACTGGGCCAAGTAACGTTTTCTCATCCGCTTCATCATGGCAAGGCTGCTGTGGCCGCGCCGCGTCGGTGACGTAAAGAGTCATGGGGCATCTAAGAGCGCGATTAATCTGCGTAAATATTTCTGTCACGTTATTTTTTCTGTGATTAATTAATCGAAATTAACGCGCTAATTTGACAGCCCTAATATACTTAAGCAATAGCTCACGACAGGCCGTGGTATATGCTCATTATATCACAGTTAAGGGGCATGTTTCGCGTCGGCCGACAACCCCCTTAACTGTGATATAATGACCATATATCACGGTCTGAAGTGAGCTATTGCTTTTATAAAACGGTTACCAAGTGTGGCAATATGAAAGAAAAATACACACTCCAATTTAAATAGTTTTTATTATTAAATAATGATGTTCAAAATAAAATAGTCCCTCCGTTGCCTTCTGCACAAAACATGCGAGGTGGTTGCTATGCAACAACACTAATAGATATCGAACATATTAGACAGACAACGTTGATCGATTATTTGGTCTACCTGCTCTTCACGTAGCTCTGCATATCGTCTTTTAGGGGCTTTTTTTTCTGGAGATAGGCACTGATCAATCCACTCCTCCAGAGTAAAGCTTTGAACATTTGTTTCCCTTTAACACCGAATGTGTCGGCAATTGCAAGCAACATTTTGGATTACCGTAATTATGTCATAGTTTGCGCAATCGAAAAGATTTCAACGGTTTCTGAAAGCTGAGACTCTGCGCTTTACAGCATATATCGATCGGTAACTTCACTTACGGCCCTCCCGGAAGCCCGCGAAACAGCGCCTCTGTTCTGAGCGAATACACAGCTGTAGCTTTTTCTCAGACGCGGAGGGATACTGACTTGTTGTGAAAAGTAACTACAATTCTACCCGTAACACACATGTTGTCTGAGGTGACACATCTGTTTCACAGGGCCAAAAGGCAAACTGAGTTCTGGGCTTTCCTGGATACTGAAGGGGGAGAGGCTGAAATTCTAGAACGAGTTCTAATGTAAGTTAAGATGTGACCCCTGCTAGCCAGGGCTCTCCTCTCAACAACTCACTAGACAGGGTCTATTAATCAATGTAAATAGTTTGTCTCAACACGCTTATGTTTATAGTGAAAATCAGGTATTAATCAGGATACACAAAGACAATATCAAGATAAAAATAAGACCTTTTTTTTTCCTTACTGGGGGAGGCTAACAATCACCCGTGAGACGCTCAAATCCAGGTGATAGAAGGTATATTACTGACAGCTGAAGTGACATGTTCTGTGGGGACAGATTCATGCGTTAGGTCATCATGTGACACCAAACATCTTGACCTGAAATTCTCGCTCTCCGTTGCTAACCTGACAAAAGGCCTCAGCATGCATCGGTTGAAGTGCTTGTTGGATCGTCTAACAGCATCTAAAACTTCCTCTGTGATGACAGAATAAGCAAGTGGATGCATCATTTGTAAATTTCAAGTTCTTCAAGTTTTCAATCAATGGTGTTAATTTTACACTTAATTTACCCTTTTGTAATGTCAAATTACATCTTACCAAATTTCTTTTCAATATTGCTTTTTCAAATTGACCATTTAAGTGGATAAAGATCACAGTTACCACAAAATAATGCATTTAACATTTTCAGTTCCCAACTATGTCATGTCAATAAAGCATCTTGTGGAAAAATACAAAATATATTTAAAACATTGGTCTTAGGTTTGCATAAAATGGCAATATGGAACAACATACAAGGAGGAATCTGTTCTGTTCCATACTTCATTTTAGCATCAAATAGTTTTCTGATATATAAACCGGGGACATTTTCAGTTAGGTGATCAATATACAGTATTATTACATATTGTTATTAAAATATTACAATTCTGGTTCCATATATATATATATATATATATACACATAGCCACAGCGGCGCATGTAGATGCAGTGGTCGATAGCTCCACTGAACTTTGATGCAATTTTGTTGTCTTGAATCCTTGAATATCCTTTGTAACACTGATAACCTGTTTTTGAGGTGTGTTGGAAATCTTTGTTTCCTTCAAAAGACTCTTCTAGAACGTTACTGCCATGCTAAAACTGCTAAACTGTAACAAACAAAAGCACATGGCATACCTAACATACATTAAGCTAAATATGTCCAAAGCTTGTAACTTAAGGGAGTGAAAACAGAGCATAAAAAGAGCATAACTGATGATGGTTTAAATAAATAATAATATAATAATAATAAATAAATTGATGGTAATAACACATAAAAGATCTGGAAAAAAAAGTTGTTTGGTTTTTAAGTGTTTGATTTTAACATTTTGAAGCAATGAGTTTCATGCAATCATCATCACTCAAAATTCCAACAACCAATAATGCATTAAAGCAAATGTAGAGAAGCTGAAGGCATTACTCCAAGACACAAATGAAAAAAGTATTCTTTAAAAAACAAAGACACATTTAAAAGTATATGTTCTTCTAACAGTGAACAAGAAGGGCATCCATTGCAGCCACTGTGACACTTTCTCATATAAAGAGACACAGAAGGATGTTCCTGGCCTTTTACTCTGGGGTGGCTGTGTTTGAGTTATGTCAACATAAGCATGTAACAGGGTTGTGCCTAATTGCTTATATAATAGGTAATTTAAAATGATTAATTGGTTTGGTCGTACGTGCCAGCAGTCAAGAGTGTTAGTTTGTGTCAGTGGGATGCCAGGTCGAGGTGCTCTGGGAGAGGGGACTGCCAACTTTTCCAACGGCCCATTATTCCAAAAACCCAATAGGCCAAAAATGTTCACATTGGACCGAAAGCCTATTTGCCTGTTATCCACAAAACAATCTTCCATTGTTCTGAAGGCCCATTACTATAAAAAAACACCCTTTTTGTGTAACAAACAAAAGCACATGGCTAATTACTATGCAGAATGATGTCATTGGACCTTCCCAATTTATTTTCTACTACGGAATGCATGACCCCACCCTACTCTGCCTCTGAGTGGTTAGTAATCATTGCCTTCGTTGGTTGGGTTGTTTAGGTTTAGGCATTATGAGTGAGATGTGTTGGGGTTATGGTAAGAATATCAGGGTAAGCCAATCAGAGGCAGATTAGGGCGGGTCATGCCTTCCCCACAAACAAACAACAAATTGTGACTGGGTAGGTCTGCATTATAATTAGCTATGTGCTTCTATTTGTTGGTGTCGGACAAATGAGCCTTTGGTTAAATGAATTTTCAAAATATTGGGGTTCGGTGTAATTGGCTGTCGGAATAATGGCATGGTACCGCTGGAGAGAGGTCCATCGAACCCACAACACCCTGTCTTGTGTAATTATGGATTATGGAATATCAGTTTCTGGTCAGAAAATGTACCTCCAGAATGATGCTAACATTAAAGCAACTCAAAGATAAAAAATTAATGAGTGCACATGTTGCATTTCACTACATCTCTAGCACCCACTCCGGTTTCCAATCTTACTTTTCACCTTGTCACATTGGGTAATCAGTCTTCAGCTGCTACTCTGACAAGTTAAAAGTTTTGTATAAAACATCATGTCATGTACACAGCAGTGGGTCTTGAAAAACCAGCATGACAGCCTTTCATCTTGCTGATACATGCTCTTATGGTGAATTTGGCCCCTGACCCTGGCCCCTCCTGCCCTGCAATGATCCCCGAAACAACAGGTCAGCAGGGTTGCAGAGGTCACAGGGCGAGGGGTAGGGGATGTAAGTCAAAATAAGGAGCTGGCTGCTTGCCGCAGCTGTCAAGGTCACCCTGGATAATTTCCTGTGGGGAGTTTTAGTTTTGGATCAGAACTCAATGCTGGGCAAAAACAATCCGCTGAGAGAACAGAAGACTGAGAGAGACCATTCAAGATCCACACAAAGTACAAGCACAAAAACAAACAAGTGCTCGGCAGCTAAGGAAATTGTTCTCTTATTCCCTGACTAGCTAGAGGCCATCAGCTGTGTTTTGTGGCAACAATACACCCTGCAGGGAGTTAGGACCATTGCGTCATGACAAAGTGCTGTTGGTGGAAGTCACATTGTTGCAGCCACTGACACCACTGTGGTTTACTAAACTGTTAATTACAAGGGAAGAGGCAACCAGGTCTAACTGTTAAGGAATCTTGTGTCAAAATCTAGTTTCAATATTTTTGTTTATATTCTATACATTTGTTTACATGATGCATATTCTTAATTATTCCTAAATATGTGTTGATTGAATTACTACAAATGCAATTACAGAACTCTAGGGGTTATACTTTCTATCGTACTAATGGTTGGTTTCTGGGCCTCTGAGTGAATATATAATGAAACTTCCATGTGTTGTCTACTATGTGCACTGTATCTAATGGGCACTACTCCAGTGATTTGGTATTGTACTTGAGTAAAATTGGGGGTCTAATAAGAGCAAGGGCCTAGGTCTGGTTTCAGAAGTGAAAGTAGCTGATGGTCCGAAGTCTTAGTGAGAAGAGAAGGCAAGGAGGATTAAATAGGTAGAGAGGGTCTTTGTGGGACACAAACAAATAGAGAGTTAGAGAAATGCAGTGTTTTTCAGAAGAGTTTACAGTATTCCGGTTGGCAGGACAAACATGGATGATAAGTATCAGGCTTAACAGATTCATTGAGACTGAGACTGTCCCGTCGGAAGGATAATGGTAACAATGTCAGTCTGCTGACTTATTTTGAATCCCGTTTAGCCCTATATTCTTAGAAATACCCCTTCTGTCCCAACCAACAATTCCATTCCATTTCTATGGATGCCACTTTGTAGCTCGTGCATACAGCTGATCATCAGTTAAAAAAAACTGCCTTCCTCCGTGTAGTTTCACTAGATTCAATTAGAAAAGAGACAAAACTTAGACAAATAAACCAAAATGACAGACAATAAATAAAAAAGTCTATGGACATGGTGCCACAAGGAATATTAAGATACATACACACTGCCTGGCACTTCCTAAAAAGGGAGCTGGGACGGAAGGCACATATCTCAAATTTACCAAGCCATCTACGTTCCGTCCCATACCTATGGTCATGAGCGTAATGAGTGCGTACTGAGTGTAATCTCATTCTTCTAAGAATGAGATTACACATACAAGCTACCAAAATGAGTTTACTTAGTGGGGTGGCTGGACTGAGCCTTAGAGATAGGGTGATGAGCTCAGACATCCAGTGGGATCTCTGAGTAGAGCTGCTTCACCTTTGCTTTGGAAGGGGCCAGCTGAGGTGGTTCGTACATCTGATCAGGATGCCTCCTGGGTGCATACCGTGAGGTTTTCTGGGCACGTACAACTGGCAAAAGGTAGATCCAGAACACGCTGGAGAGATTATATATCTCATTTGGCCTGGGAAAGCCCAGAAGCTCCCCAGGAGGAGATGGAAAATGTTGCTGGAGAGGGATGTCTGGAATACCCTTAGCCTGCTGCCCCCGTGACCCAGTCCCGGATTTGCAGAAGAAAAATGATGGATGGATAATGCCGTCCAAATGAGTTCCTTTTAAACACAATAAGTACTAAGTAAATACTGACTTGATTTAACTTCTTGACTAAATTGCTGTATTTGATTAAAACCATTATATTTCCCTAATTCCCTAAAATTATTTTTTACATATAGCAGTACCACAATCCAGCTAAAATAACAGTAGGTTTACCCAGAAGCTACAATTCCAGTAAAACAGCAGAAAGACTTAGGAACAACTGAAGCCTATATGTGGATCAGTCCCCTGGTTTATTGGAACAGCTGATTTTCCTTCAGAGGCTCTAAATCAACACAGTGCAATGTAGAGCACTGAGTTGCCACATCTGTGGGCAGCAATTGTTAGGCTGCTGATTATCCCACACTGGTATTAGGTCAAAAAGAAGAAATCAGAATTGTGTTTACTTTCCTGTAGAGAGAGAGCCTATTATATTTGTATATGTGTTCTCTAGTAAAGGAACATTTTGGTACTGGTTGATCAAACCAGTGCAGAAGAAGAGGATACAACAAGATGTCTTGAAAAGAGCTAGAGTCAAACCTCAAACAATGGAAAACCATGCGGAAAACATGGAAATATGACATTTCTGTTTGTTTCATGTATTAATGTAAGGAAGGTTACAGTGTCTTCATTGCTCAACACAGATAGTTTTTATCTCTTCAGTGGAAGTTTGACTGATGTTTAAGTCACATGCTTCATGTTCACATTTCACTCACATTTCCCTCTGCATTGCATAACAAACAGGTGGATGGATTAAATTATTTACATTATTATATTATCATATTTGTATAATTATTTGTGCAATGTACAATCAAAAAAACAACAACTCTGTTTCATAATAGCTGAGCGGATTTGAAACCAACCTGATAGGCCCATTCCGAGGTGCACATATATTCCAAAAATTAGTTTATCCTCATTTGAAAAGGAAAAAGCTAATATTTTCTTTACATAAAACAAATATAAATTAAATTTTAGCTTGACTTTAATGTAACCTATCATAGTGGCTATGAAGTGAATGAGCTGTTCTGGCGTTTCCAGTCAGGACACATTGCAACTTTCCTTTTCTAGATGTATTATTACTTTTTATCTTTTGCCAAAACTGAGCTTTTAGTCTTTGCATTCTACACCTGGCACAGGATAAAACACAGAAGAGACCAATTCAGAGAAGCAGAGGCTCCGAAAGATTCACTGGGAGAGAGGGACTACGTGATAACAGTCACGAAAGCTTAAAACTGTGCATGTGATGAAATTCACCACTGTCATGATTTGACAATGAGTGTGTGCTGTCCCCATTCTTTTCTGTATCTCTCTTTGTAACATTCATACAAAAAAAGGAGACTCAGTTTGGTTTTTCGAGTACCTGCATTTTGCAAAAAGCTCTCGTAGCTTTCTGTAGAGTAGCAATTGGCTCCTTATTTTAATCAGATGGGTCAGGAAGGATTGTCCTTTGCCAACAACAAAGGACTTCCACACATGCTGTCATAGAAAATGTATGTGCCATCCTGCTCCAACGACGTCAGCAGAATTGCTGCTCTATATTCCAGTCATTATCCAACGTATCACAGTGTTCCACTGTGTGTTTTCTTGGCTGCTGAATGCTTTTTCTGACTTCATGGTCAGTGAACTGGGACTGATGTGCTTTCATCTGATCTAATTTGATCTTTTCATGCATATCAGTGAGGTTGTATGCCATACCACTTTCTGTGAGTTTGTTTTATGGATACAGCCCTTAATGTTGTTGCAAGTTGTATCTAAAGCCATAGCTACCATTGGGGATATATAATGAAGGTATTGTCTAATAGCATTTGAGGAGGTCACACACACGTACACAGCACAGACAGTGACATTTACTCAGCATTAAACCTAACTATTTAACCCAGCTATTGGGCAGCTATTGTATCAACTGGGACTGTTGCTATCTCCTAAGTTGTTTAACTGATCGAGATGTAAATACCTGGAAATAGAAGCTGAAAGACTGATTTTTTTTTCATATTCATCTTTTGATGTCAAACTCAATTGTTTTCAGTGTACAGCAAAAATAAAGGAATTGACCTCGCTGTTCCAATAGTTTTGGAGGGGACTGTAGTACTGAAGTGAACAATGATCCGTATCTGCCCGGTGATCAAATCAAATCAAATTTATTTGTATAGCCCAATATCACAAATTATACATTTGTCTCAGTGTGCTTTACAGACTGTACAGGTTACGACATCCTCTGTCCTTAGACCCTCGCATCGCACAAGGAAAAACTTCCTAAAAGAAACCCCAAAATTAAAGGGGAAAAAATGGAAGAAACCTCAGGGAGAGCAACTGAGGAGGGATCCCTCTCCCAGGACGGACAGACGTGCAATAGATGTCGTGTGTACAGGATAAACAACATAGTACAAATACAACATTTGACAGAAATTATGTTGTGTTGGATATGCTCCAAAATGTAATGGTTTCTTCTTTGGCCCATGCTACACCCTTCCACCAAGTCTTTCAAAAGTTTGGCCTGTAGTTTTTTACTTTAGTTTTCTACTTCAGCTGAAAGACAGAAACTTTTTTTTTGGTTTATTCTGCATCTGCTTGGTATATTTACTGTAAATATTTTCTTTATTTCATTTTCAACAGGGTTGTGCAAGTTCACACTTGAGCTAGCTCAAAGTTAGGTTCACATAGATTAAAATGCACTAGATAAAGTTCATAGTTCATTTTTTTTTCAAAATATTTTTATTCACATGAAAAAGTGTAACAGAGCATTACAGCAAATAAGGCATTTTATTTTTTATTTTTTTACAAAAGAACCCTTACCCACTTTTCCTCAACCCAGCCCCATCCCAACCCATCCCACCGACCCCTCTCCCGGAGCAATAAGGCAACAGTACATCAATTACATACCAAATGATAGATAGAATAATATACATGCACATATATACACATACCTGCATACATACACACATGTAAACGTACACATACTAACACATATATCAAGGGATGTCACATGGGCTGCATGTGTGGTGGACAGGGGAGTGAAAATATTGGAATTATAGGCAGATACAGGAAGAATCCCTACAGCGACACTATATCAAGGGGGAAGACGGTCTACATTACTGATCAGTGGTCTCCAATGAGCATAAAACTTATCTGAACTTAATTTTTTCCAACTTTAGGAGAGACATAGTATTGCTCAGCCACATTTTAAAATAGGGTGGTAAAGGAGATTTCCACAAGAGAAGGATTTTCCTACGAGCAATCAAAGAGGGAAAGGCAATGACATTGGTTTGAGTGTCGGAGGCCTACCGAAAATAGCTACATGAGGGGATGGAGAGATTTTTAGACCTACAATTTCAGAAATACATTCGAAGAAAGATTGCCAGAAGGTAGATAATTTAGGGCACAACCAGAACATGTGAGTCAGGTCGCAGGGGGCCTGGGAGCATCTATCACACCTGTCATCCAATCTATCCGGATAAATAACATAAATGAGGAAATAATATCATCAATAGCAGTGAAAAAAGATTTAGGCAAAAAAAATAGGTAGGCATTGGAAGATGTATAGGTATCTGGGCAGTATGTTCATTTTTATCATCTGAACTCTTCCTGCTAGAGAGAGTGACAGGTGACCCCACCTTTGTAGGTCAGATTTGACTGTTGCCGTCAGGACAGTAAGATTTTGTTCTCGTAACGCACTAAAAGACTGTGATTGCAATGCCTAGATATCTAAACCCTGAGTTGGATATTCTAAAAAGCAACGACAACGGAGGTAACTCTGTAGCCTATTGGTTGATAGGGAAACATTCACTCTTTTGGATGTTTAATTTGTATCCTGAAAATGAACCTAAAGTAGTCAAAAGTGAGAGTATGTGTGGATTACTAGCTATAGGATCGCGCACATACAGAAGCAGGTCGTCAGCATATAACGAGACCCTATGTTCGATATCCCCCCTCTGAATCCCCTTAATTCCTCTCTCTGCTTTTAGAGCAATTGACAATGCCTCGATAGCAATTGCGAATAGTAGTGGGGAAAGCGGACAACTCTGACGCGTCCCGCGGAAAAGAGGGAAGAATTTGGAGCGATGGGTGTTCGTACATACAAAGGAGTGAGGAGAAGAGTACAGAAGTCTAACCCAAGAGATAAGGCCAGGACCGAAGCCCAGATGCAAACAGATAGGCCCACTCAACCCTGTCGAAGGCCTTCTCAGCATCAAGAGATATGACAACCTCCGGTTCGGCAGGAGAAGGCGGACTGTGGATGACGCTGAGAAGTCATCGGAAATTTGTGAAGGAGTGCTTCCCCCATATAAATCCCATCTGATCTTCAGAGATAATGGAGTCCAAATGATGTTCACAAATACTGTTTTAGCTCAAATTTGGTGGTTATAAATGAAATGTTCATAAAATAGAGTCGTGGGAGAACGAGACAACGCTGCCCTCACATGTTCGCCCAACAGGAAGTCCAATTTTGAATTTTTAACAAAGTTCACAGTTTACAAATACAACATTTGACAGAAATGATGTTGTGTTAAAAAGAGAAAGTATGGGTGAATCCAGAAAAATGTCAAAAAGGCTTCCCGGTATCCAGCAGGACCAGGGCAGCAGGCGCAGCCATGATTCCTGATCCTGACGTAAACTTTATCAGTGGCAACCTACCACATGAGAGACAGACACTCCGGGGATGATGCCCTGGATGATGAGTTAGTAACATACATTTACATAAATGATAGATAGATAGATAGATAGAGATAGATAGATAGATAGATAGATAGAGATAGATAGGGAGAAGAAGAGAGGGAGGGGAGGAGAGAGGAAGAGAGCAGGGAGGTGTCCCCCGGCAGTCTAACAGTCTGACAGAGTGCACAAGACCCCTTTTGTCCGGAAAAACCTTCAATACGAGGCCAGGAACCACGTGGAGCTGAAGAATCCATGATGACTACAACATCTTCAGCGACCAAACTCCTTTTCCTTTGATTCCACTTCTGCCTCTCGTGTAGTAACGACAGGTATTCCCGAACCCATCGCTTCCAAAACAGATCCGAGATATATTGAACTTGCCTCCAGCGACGTTTTACATACATGTCAGATGGCTCAAACAATCCAGGTGGGAGAGCCGGTTTTCCTTTCAAAAGAAGAAGATGATTTGGTGTAATGGGTTCCAAATCATTTGGATCGTCGGACAGCTTGGTGATTGGACGATCGTTAAGAATGGCTTCTACTTCACACATGACTGTGTGTAGTCCATCATCATCCAACATCTGCTGGTGCAAAATTGAATTGAGAATGCGCTTTTCCATGCGTATCAAGCGCTCCCAAACACCACCATGATGAGATCCCGCTGGGGGATTGAAACTCCATTCAACTCCAGCTGAAATGAGAGCTCCTTGAATCTTCCCATGATTCAACAGCATTTATAAATGAGTGAACTTCTCTACTCGTTAAGCAGGTAAATATCACTCCATAACGTTTGCAAGTGGTTCTACCTCTCCTAATTTCCACAGGTCCAAAATAATCTACTCCAACATTGGTGAATGGAGGTAGATCTGGAATAATTATCTCCTTTGGAAGATCTGCCATCTTTTGCTCTAACGTCTGCAAAAGCTGCATGCAGATATGATCTTCCTCCATTTGTATGGCTGCCTTTTCCGAGCCCAAGCTCATCAAACTACCGTCCACATAGAAATTTTGTTTAACAGCTTGAACAGTGTCAGCAGAAAAGTCAGACCTGTTGTCGTCAGCGGGTTTCCTTAGCACTTAGCTAGCACAACTGGGTGATGAAACAGCCCGAACAGATGTACAGTCATTCGGTAATCTCTGTCTTGTTCTGCAACTTTTAACTGATGAAACATAGCTTGAATGTCACCCATAAATGCCACAGGCTGCTGCCTGAAACGAGTAAGGACGTCAAGCAGTGAACTGGTGAGGTTGGGACCTTAAAACAGTTTGCAGTTTAAAGATGTTCCTTTAAATGTAGCACCGCAATCAAAGACAACTTGGAGAGAACCCTTTCTGGGATGATAAACACTGTGGTGTGGGATGTACCACAACTTTCCACTTTCACACTGCTGCTGAGGTATCTGCTCAGCATAGCAATAACCCCATTTAGATAGCTGGCATATTCTTTGTGTACTTAATCCAAGTAGCCTTTGCTTTGCCACTGCAAAGTTATTTGGTAGAAGGACATCAGGTTTCTTAAGGGGCAACTTCACCTGTACCTGTCGTCCTATAGTGTTGCAGACTCGTTCATAATTTCCATAAATCTGTGGTCTTCCATCGACAGGGCTTTGTCCTCTGAGGCCTTTTCATTGAAGTCATGATTATACTGGCTCTTCAGCATGCGCTCCAAGTTGATTACAGAGATCCTATTCACCAAGATACCTCCATGTCAACATTGCTGCCATTTCCATTTCCATTTAAAGGACCATTAATGACCCATCCTAACACTTCTTATAGCGTATGGGCTATCTCCACGGCTGTTGACAATTTCCCAAGGTTCCAATATCATACAATACAACAGTAGCAATGTTGTCTGCAGTGACTGGCCTTTGCTTCTGAGTGAGGACCTCTGGGAGAGGATAAAAGTTATTTTCCTCAAGACCAGATACCTCCATCCCAAATAAGGAGTAAGCTGGAACGACCTTTTTCTGTCCCATAGTTTTCAGAAGAAAATGCCTTCTTTTTCCTGTAATATTCAACCTCTGCATGAGATCTTCTGAGCAGAATGGAGCTGAACTTCCCGGATCCAAAAATGCATAGGTCTGAATAACCTCACTTCCCTTAGTGGATTTGACTTGTACCGGAATAATTGCTAGGATACAGCAATCTTTTCTGGCCCCTGTACGCCCACATGTCTGAACGGAAGTTTGTGATTGAGTTCCTTGTTGCTCGATTGTTGGTTTCTTTATATGGAGCACAGTGGAATGATGTTGTTCACAAACTTCACATTTCAAGCGTTCATTACAGTCCCGACTTATGTGCCCAATACGCAAGCATCCAAAACAAATTATTTTCTCCTTTAGAAAGTGAATCTTGTCTCTGTGCTTCTTTTCTTTGAACTGTTGGCATTTGTCCAAAAGGTGAGTGCGGGAACAGCAATGACATAACAAGCTTCCCTGTGGCTTTGAAACATTTGTTGTTTTCCTTCCAACACAATTTGTTGGTGTTACTGTTGTTACAAAACTACTTCCTTTCACTCGGTTACTTGATTTTTGCTGGACCTTGTTGGAACCAACTCTATTTTGTGATACATCTTCAATGTTTCCAAAGATCGGGTCAGCAAGGACTCTTATATGCTTCTCAAGGAATTCAACTATGTCAATGAAATGAGCCATGTTATTGGAGTTTTCCATAATATTATGAGCTATGTTTCTCCATCGTTCCTAGATCTTGTATGGCAATTTGGAAACGACCATTCTCATATTGGACGGCATATCCAATTCCAGCATGTAATGAAGCTCTTCCATCACATTTCCACAGCCACGCAGGAATAAAGCATAGGCTTGTAGGGCTTTAACATCTTCAGCCTTTGTTATTATTGGCCATGCTGAAGCCTTACCTATATATGCAGTGGCGATCTTGTACTCATTTCCAAAATGTTCTTTTAAAAGACCCTTTGCCACGATGTAGCCACGTTCCGGAGCCATGTGCTGGCAGCTACGAACCAATTCCTGCAGCTGTCCTCTTGTTTTATTTATTTATTTATTTATAACCTTTATTTAACCAGGATATGGCCTCATTGAGATTAAAAATCTATTTTTCAAGTGTCCTGGCCAAGATAGGCAGCAGCACAGTTAGAGACAAAAAAAACAATCACAATCACAACACTATCACAATCACAACATTAATTAAAACATTTACAGACACAGCGGTCTGCTTAAATGTCTTTAAGAGTTGCTTTAAGTCTGTTCAGAGAGACCAGCTCTCTGAGTTTCAGCTCATTCTGCAGCTGGTTCCAGGCAGCCGGAGCAGCGTAACTAAAAAGCCCTTTTCCCAAGTTCTGTACGGACTTTTGGAACAGTTAAAAGAAACAAGTCCTCTGAGCAAAGCCGATATGGTCCACTACATTTCCTACTAATGTAGATCCTTAGGTATTGTGGAAGAGTACCCAGAATAGTTTTATAAATAAGGATGTGCCAGTGTTTCAGTCTACGGGTGGTCAGGGAAGACCATCCAACACGAGCATATAAGGTGCAGTGGTGCGTCAGGGTTTTGAGGTTTGTTATGAATCTCAGTGCCCCGTGGTAGACGGTATCCAGAGAGCTGAGGCACTGAGACGATGCATTCATATAAACAACATCTCCATAGTCCAACACAGACAGAAACGTTACAGAGACTAATCTCTTTCTGGTCTCGAAAGAAAAACAGGACTTGTTTCTAAAATAAAAACCTAATTTTATTCTTTATTTTTTCAAAAGTTCTAAAATTTGAGGTTTAAAATAAAGAGAATCGTCAATGATAATGCCAAGATATTTGAATTGAGACACAGATTCAAATATCTACACAAGTGCTGCACAATGTTCTCTATTGTCTAAGAAATGTATAAAATAATTTATTACTTTTAAGGCGGCCGTTGTAGTGCTGTGTTTTTTCGTAAAACCAGATTGAAGGTCAGATAAAATATTATTAGTCGTTAAAAAGTACTTTAGTTGTTGACTAACCAATGATTCCAGCACTTTATTTAAGACAGACAATTTGGAGATGGGTCTGTAATTGTTTAGGAGAGTGGGGTCACCTTCTTTCAACAGTGGGAGAACAAAAGCAGATTTCCAAATAAGGGGAATTTCGTTTGTCTCCAGGGATAGATTGAAAAGATAGGCCAGGGTCGAGGCGAGGAAATCTTGTGAATTGTTCTAAGTAGTACAAGCAGTCGGCTTTGCTTGTTTTGCTCTCCACTCCACTCCTTGTTCAAATGCTATTATGAAAGCTTTATATTGAAATAGATCTCCAACAAATATAGGAATGTCTCGTGCTGGCAGGTAATGCTCGAGGTCATTCGTAAAACGCACGCAAAAAAAATCCACAAGCAAAAAAAACTAGACGGCAATATTTTAAACGGGCGACTGACTGCTTTTCCTGGCCAAGGTCAGGGTCCCTGAACAAAACACGAGTGGAATGTGTCATCACGTGGTCACGTCATATCAGCAAACTTCAATATCAAACGAGACGGTCATTGACATCAATGAACGCAGCGTGGCGAGTGTAAAACAGCGAAAGCTGGACGCGGAATGTGGCACTTTCCAGGAGAAATGGACGAACAATTATTTCTTTGTGGAAGTAAAAGGCCAGCGTGTCTAGTTTGTGTGGACGTACTTGCGGTGATGAAAAATAATCTTGAGCGTCATTACTGCACGAAACATGCCGAACTGCACGAGACGAAAGGACGAGTGCGTTTGGATAAAGTTAACGCTCTTCGGCGGAGTTTGGCCCAACAAGCAGCTCTCTCCAGAGCGTAACATGAAAACATGGAAAGATAGAGAGGTAGACCACCACACCAAGAACAGACTATTCCACCACTGCTGTGCCATTATCACTGCCATTTACAATACTCACTTTTTATAATTTGTGCAATTTTCACTGCCATGTGCAATATTCACTTTATTTTCTATCAACCACTTGGTACTTATATTATTTTTTATTCTATTTAATTATTGTGTACTGCCTTTTTACTTCATATGTTATTTTGCTGTGACAAGATACATTTCCCCGTTGTGGGACTAATAAAGGATTTCTGATTTCTGATAAAACAAAAAGATACATGGATAAAAAAGTTGCTTTTTTGCATTTAGCATAAAAGAAAGGTGAAATGAATGGGCTGCGTCTTAAACAAAATGTGCAGAGGTTATGAGTTCAATAATTAGTACGGCCCTCGAAGGATGTTGTAAAAAAAAAAATGGCCCTTGATAGGAAAAAGGTTCCCCACCCCAGCCCTATAGAATGCATTAATAAAGCCAGGCTGAAGGTTTCAGGATCTGTTCAGTGGTCACCTGCCATCTGTTGTGAATGTGGTCTGTACAATCTGTACTGTGTTGTTCAATTTGAAAATAATTAAAGCCTTGATTTTTCAGTCTATGCCCACCATGTTATTCTTTGGCCTGTTCATATTTCCTCTTCTAGGGATTTCTCATCTCCTGCAGGACTCTCAGGAACACCTGAGTGACTTCCTCTGTGCAACATGAGACCTGGGAACTGCATGGCTCCTGTTTTACTGCACAATAAAGAACTAGCTGAGCGTGGCCGGGCCTGGGCTGCATGGCGTTTTCTATTGTGTCGATGTATGGGGGAGTGTCTGAAGGTCTTTTGTCAGATCCAGGCGGCCTCATCTTGCAGGCCACTCATAAACCTTCACTTTTCATTACTGAGAACATCAGGGAAGAAGGTGAAATGTCATGGAACAGTTGTGCAGACATATCTGATTTTGAGTGTGTACATATGCACATGTAGCTCAGTTTCGCTTTGTTTTAGTATTTGTGGCAAGATTGCATATATGGGATTTGGCAGGCTCTGGTACTTAATTGATTATTCAAGATTTATTTTGTGAAATCAGTCAAACAATTATGATTCAATCCAATTAATGAGTAGATTGTTGTGTTAATCAGTTCTCATCAGAAGTCAGAGGTCCAGAGGACTCCTTCTGAATCACTGAGACTTTCTCTACGTCAGTCAAATGGTGCAAGTTAGGCGTCCTCCTTCTGTCAATGTTTTGGAAAAATACAGCAATAATGAACTTTTAAAAGCATATTTTGATGTTGTGTTGTGCCTTTCATATGCACATGGGCATATTTTGTATTTGCTTTAATAACCTCATCTTCATTTCATTCATTGCTATCAGTCATGTCTCAGTATGATGCATTTGTAGAGCAACAGCCCTACAATATGGCACAAGTTGACAAATTCAAAGATGCTCTGTGCATGTGTTAAACTCTGTAAACAGAGTCTTTCTTTGGTATATTAAATAGTGTAAATATAGTATTTTTAAGAATTACGACTTGTGTTTTAGACTTGTGATGCAGGATGCCTGAGTGCCCCTTTACTGCAGCACACTTTTGTGTTGAGCAATCTAAAATGCCAGAATGGCTCTGGGCCTCTGTTATAAATACTTTAGCGTGTATGAGCACATACATCTAAGGAACACGTGTATTACTCTCAGAATGTTTGGTGTCTTCCTTTGTGGATTCATCCGTGAGCGATAGAAGCTGGCAGAAATGCGCTGACCCACACTGACCCCAGGCGGACTAAAAAGGGGCTGTGTGGGAAAGACGTGGGTGGACATGGACCGCTTCAACTGCCTCAGCAGATCCCAGGGCGGAGAAGCCTCCAGAGCCAGACAGAGCTACAGAGGATACGCAGCTTAGCAGAGACGATGATATAAAACTACCATATTAAACTTATTCACGAATAGTCTAAATCCATCTGTCCCTATGACACTGGCTTTTAAATCTGCATTAATCAATTGTTGGCCATAAGGGGGCAGAATAACTCCATAACAAGCTGACAGAGACATTAGAAATGCATATACGGTAGTCTTGTGTTATAGTGAAATTAACAACACCTGCAACCAAGATTACAGGTTTACCTGATGTTTTTCTTCCGGTAAATAATGCTATTTATATCTCTCTTTTTGACCTGAGCTCAGTATTTATGTATAAACTCTGTGAACCGTAGACATACACTCTGTTTCACATTTGTCTTTACAGGTACATTTGTGAGAAATGAACGAGCCCGAGAGCAGAGCCCACTGAAAAAGGAAGCATTTGTTGTGAGGAGATATAGCGCTAACTTGTTAGCATGTAACTAAATGCAGCCAAGTACCTATGTATGTAACACAGTGACTATCAGGTTGTGGCGGGGAAAAAAATGTGAAACATTATTCAGATGATTCTTTCTGGTGAAATACATCGGATTAACAATCACAAAAGTGATTAAAGTAATAGTATAGTGTTTACTGTAACATTAGCAACTGTCCGCATGTGTAGTCCTGACCACATATTACACATCAGACCAGACTTCTCAGTAACTAGAGTATCAGCAGCTCCTGTGATGTACTGTTCATGTCTCACAGAGTAAACTAGATCATTTTACTTGTCAGACAGTTATTGCCATATTCATGCTATGAAATGTTTGTCAAACCTGCTGGTAACTGTTTAATGGCCTTTCAAAATACTGCAGAAAACATTGTATATACATGTTGTCATGTGTCAACACTGTAATAAAATTTGACTGTGGACCAGATAAATGTGTTGTTTTGCTTTACAATTATTACATATAGTCATGTTCTTTTCACCTTCTACATGCATGATTTCTTTCCATATGATCTGTTTAAACAGTGTAATTATATAACGTCTTTCTGAAAGAACATGTTATATTTATCTAATACTACAAGATAATTAATTCTATATATAAAAATGACAAATCCAAGAAAAATAAAGCACTTTATTCATAGACAATGATATTGAAATATTAATTCATATTAAAGTAGCAATGTAAACTGTCCAGATTATGTCCTTCACTTTGACTATGAGTGTATCTTGTGACAAAAGCTTGTAAACTGGGTATAAGGTAGAAATAAAGACCATGTGAGACGGGAGACAGAGTGCTGCTGACAGAGTTTAATTTATGTTACACTGGAACTGCAATGGAGCTGCTACAATGTCACTAATATTACAGTAAGTGTATCTGAATTCTGACGGCTATAAGTAATACACTGTCCAGCAGGCCGCTAAAGCCAGTGTAACTATTACACTTTATACGTATTATTTACAGTAGCAGCCAGATCAAAAATTGGCTAATGGAAAGCCACTATGGGTTAGCGACGGATGCTGATCCCGGGAGTGGTATGCCACTGGTGTTCCACCAGCATAGACCCTTTCCTAGAGGCAGTTGCCGCTTGAAAGTGGTCGGCCACTGTCAGACTAACACACCAGTACATGTATAATGTTTTCTGTCTTCATTAGGAATGAACAATAAAATGAAAAAACGGAAAAAGTATGTTGCAATGTTTTTTAAATCGCTCTATTTGATGTTAATTTCTCCTCTGCTCTGATCAACAGCTGTGTCTGAGCTCACCTGAGCTTGAAATAAAAAGGTCATTGTATTTCCCTCATCCTAATAGCCTTGAGGAAGTTGGGAGAGGACTTGGAAGACTGGCACAACATAAAGCATTTGATAGGGCTGTCAGGGCCATAGATGGCTGTTACATAAGGATCTCACTGCCCACTCACAACCAGAAAGATTATTTTAATTACATACACTAATATTCTATTCAACTCCAAGCCATCTGCGACTCTGCTGGGAAATTTCTGGACATTTTTGTTGGATATGGAGGATCTTTGCATGACACCAGTTATATTATTGAACGTACATATGGGATCATGAAAGACTTGCCCTCGCCTGTGCTTTCCTCCACAATCTCTGCCTCAGCCATGGAGAAGTTATGGAGAAACCAGAGCTCCAACCTGAAGACCCTGGCCCCCTCCTCCACTTGACATCTGTCAGGACTGGGGCCAAGCTGAGTGCCCATGTGTCAGCACCTCACCATCTTCAGCTGCCCGTGACCATGACTAAAGTGCAGAGATGACAAATTTGTTTTATTGTTAGTGGTGGAAATGATGGTTCAGTTGTCTTTGTAAAAAATTAAGTTGTTTAAAAAAAGAAATGTAGTAAGCTAGATAATATATTTAGTTAATATCTCCATTTCAGGAGGTAGGGTGGGTCGTCCAGTAATCGGAAGATCAGCGTGTGTGCGCATGTGTGTGAGTGTGTGTTAATGAGCTTTAGATTGGATGATGAGCAGTTTGGTACCTTGTACAGCAGTCCTGCCATCACTGTATGAACATGTGTGTGAATGGCATGTAGTGTAAAAAGTGCTTTAGGTCGTCCGAAGACTAGAAAGACGCTATATAAAAGTTAATTTACCATTTATAGTAACTGTAAAGAGTTCAGCAAACTCATACAAAATTTCATATTTGATTCAGTGTTTATTTTTATATACAGAACCTATACATAAAAAGCTTACATGATTTCTTCTCTAAATGTATAATTTATTGTGTGTCTATTGGTTTAGAGTTCCGGTGAGAGGTTTCACACTATTATTCATCATGACATCACTGAATACATTTCATCACACTAAACCCAATTTACATTTTACACTAATCCACAGCCCTGTGGAAGCCCAGTATAGATTAAGAAGGCTCTACTTGCACTGTATCTGACAACAAGCTTAAACAAGCTTACTCTGCACAATCCAAACACACTTGATCAGATCTCCACCATGACCTCGCATCGCTCTGGTGGAGGCAGCACCTCATCACGTCTGTGATTGAGTGTCAAGAGAGAAATAAGGATCTCAGATGTCTGATGGTACTCTTCAGACTGCACTGCCCTTCAGTGGTAAGAGTGTGTAACATCACACGGTCTGAACTGTCACCAAGGTTCAAATGACATGGAGTGCTAAAAATGTTTCATCAGTGAGTGTGTAATCATAACATAAGTGACATCATTTCAGTTGAAATACTATTTCATCATGATCTTGCATTTAATCTTTGCATTTGTGTGGTTCAGGTGCCTTTATTTTTCAACTGTTTATTGTGGATTGGATGGAAATGGAGGATTTTGAATCCTCTTTTTTATTGTCACACATGTACACAGCGCAGCACACACAGGGACATTTAGACTGCTTGAGATGTCGCTTCTCCATGAACATGAAAAGCCTGAGAGCCACAGTTTGTAGAAGTTTTTAGTCTTTTGATGCAAAAACAAGACCTTTTGTAGACATTACCTTAAATGTATTTAGCAGGGCCACCCTTGGTAGCTCACCTGGTAGAGCGGGAAGTCCATGTACTTAGGTTGAGTCCTTACCGTATTGGCCCGGGTCTGAATCCGACCTGCAGACCTGCTTGCCGTCCCTTCTCTCCCCCTTTCCTGTTTATCTTGTACTTTATCATAAAGGTAAAAAAAAATGTTTTACAAACATTTTTATCCAAAGCTACTTACAATAAGAGCATTCTTCAAATAAGCTGAACTGCTTCAAGTGCTACAAGGAGGACAGAGAAGGCAGATAATAGTTTTTTTGGATTGGAAGGTGTTTCTGTCAGAACGAGAGTGTCGGTGGGAGAGTCGGGAGGCTTGCGTGAGAAGGAGTCAGGTAAGGGGAGAGGTGACAGGTGACACTGATGAAGCAAGAGAGGAAGGAGACAGAGATGGAAGGTTGTAGCAACAAGGGACAGTATGTGTATAAGAGAGAGGTTTGGCAGTTTGAGAGAGGAAAATTGTGTCACCATTTAAACTACATTTGCTATAAGTTACTTCCTGGCACAAATATCACAAACAAGGACAATAATTTGTACATATTTTATTAAATAAAGGAAAACAATTAAAAAAAAGAACAAAGCAAAAAAATACTATGTTTGAAATCTTTGCAAAATAACTTCTGTTCATACAAATCAAGTTGACATTGGCTTTGATTAGCATTTTAAATGATTCCATAAAATTCCACTTTTTTTCTACGCATATCCTTTTCTCCACAACAGTTCCTTCATAGCACAGTATGATGTGAGGCTTTCTCGTGCTGGTAGTGGCTTTTCTCTGTCTGTTTGGACTGCTGTTCTGGGTACACGTACCACATGACAACACCTGAGGGATTGATGGAGAATGTAAACTCTGTGGTGGCATTCAGCCCCGTCACTGTCAAGCCATTAAACACATCGTAGGCCTAGAAGTAAGAGAAGAACATATTTCAGGCTGAAAAACACAAGGGACAATTGATGATTTGAGCCATACTTTAAAACTACTACAGATAGATCATTGAAGCACTTTATTAAAATTTTAAATGTCACTATTGCAACAGCTAAGAGCAAAAAAACTATACAATACTTTTCAACAATATACAGAAGTTTTAAATGATAACTTAAATAAAAAGTGTGAGAATTTGTACTGTACATATCTACACTACATCACTAATCTTGACATGGTTTCATTCATACCAATATTCTTGCATTGTACAGTGATTAGTGATCTTTTTACTTTAGCCTTTTAATGGTGATATTTTATATATTTTTATCTTATATGGTTAATGGTGCCACTTTAAACTAATTTAAATGATTTCATACATTTTTAAGCTTGGTTTTCCTGAAGGAGGATCATTTAGTGTTGAGGAAGTAAGAAAGTTAAAAGTAAGGTTGAGAAAGCAAGAGGAAAAAGTAATGTCAAAGAGAAAGATTAAATCTGAAGCGTTGAAAACAATGGATGAACATAAAAGACAGTTTATGTTATGGGAGAAGGAAGCAGAGAACAGGGATAGGAAGAAAGTATGTGGATTATTTGCAAAGAAAAATATAGATGAAAGTACAGACAAAGGGATTATGAAAATGTCAAAGAATGTGCAAAGGCTGCTATTTTATTCAGCTATTTGTATACAATTTTAATTCTGCAATATTATATTATTTTAATTCTGCAATTTTATCTGCTATTTTATACTATTTTAATTCGGCTATTTTTATAATTGTACTTCAGACTCATTTACATCTACACTGTGATTATTGTACTGTAAATGCTCTTATTCTGTCCTTGTACTAATTGTTATGTTTTTGCTGTGAAGCACTTTGGACTGCAATTCTTGCATAAAAGGTGCTATACAAATAAAGCTTATTATTATTATTATTATTATTATTATTATTATTGTTATTATTATTATTATTATTATTATTATTATTAGTTATAATAATCCAAAGAAGAATATAAATAGCTATAACTGATTTAAAAAAACATGCAACATGTGTATATATATATATATATATATATATATATATATATATATATATATATATATATATATCTAAATATTATACCTCACGGTTTTATCCACATTTCTCTTTTATCTTTTGTATACGTTTTCTCTTTTCTGCCACTTTGAATTTAATCCAATAAACAAACTATAAAACAGACACAGACCACAGCTGTATTATTTACAAGTCAGACCAACAGTCCAGCACACAAATATATTCAGCAGAATATCTTCGGGAAACTGGAACCAGAGAATATTTCATATTTTTCTTGCTAAATAAACTTGTTGTTGATTCCTTTTGCGGACCGACTTATCCATTAATCAACTAATCATTTCAGTACAAACCTGATACACAGGTTAAGACATAGAGAGTGGACAAACCTCATAGTTGCCAGCATCGTAGTTGAGTTTAGCCAGAGAGGTGCGGTAGAGGTAGGGCATGTCTGTCCGTCGACTCAGGAACACGATGGCACTAGCTGAACGAGACAGAGGCCTCCAGTAAACCTCAATATGCGTCTTCTCCTGTGCAACAATATACACACAGAAAATACAAATGACCAACCTGTGTAGTGTATTATTGTGTATATTAAAATAATAAAAATAATAATGACCGTCAATAGGCGTCTTCCCTGGATTCCCAGGGGGTCCTGGTTTATGGCAATGGCCACTTTGTTTTGCAGGATGGTCCTCGCGCTGTTGCCCAGGTTTCGAAGGTCATTAGACATGATGAGAGGTGCGGCCATTATAGCCCATAGAGCCATCTGGGAGCGAGCCTGGTCCACACTAAGACCAAAGTTTCCGATGATGAGCTGAGGAGAGATATCAGAGGTATGTGAGGCATAAAGAGTAAATGAATATACAGTAAGGCAAAGAAGAGAAGGAAGAGAGTGGATGGCACCTTCAAATTCCTGCCACACAGCATCCACTCATCTGTGAAAGCATCATAGTTTTAAAAAAGCCTTGTTTTCCTCATCGTCACTACATGTTGTTTCTGACTCAAACAGCATTGTTGAAAAGCACCATCTTTATATGTAACAGCTTACTGTGCATAAAAGGCCTCAACAATGGAACAGATGTATTCTCAAATGTATTCACATTATTGTGGACAAGGCCAATGTGACTTTAGCCAAACTCTGTCTAATAAACAAGTTACCTGTGTGTCATATGACCTCTGTATACGAGTCATGGTTTGGGCCTCATATAGGAACCAAAATAAGAACAGATTTCCTCTTTTGCTCGGATCTCCGATTTGTCCTTATGACCTCTAGGATTCACAGAATAACAGATAATAACAGTAACTGAAATTAAGAGAAATTCAATAGTCGGTAATCGGACAGAATGAACCCAAACCAAATACAAAAATGCAGTAAAAAAATCTTATTTACTATTGTTTGAAAAAGGCCAATCTAGGGTGTGGATACACCTTGAGAGACAGCAGTTAAGGTTCTGATTGCCTCTATGATCAGCTGTGTAGTATATAACATCAATGATGAAGACACATCCATCGTACCATGTCAGGGTCATTCCATCGTCCAGGCCCCGCAGCCGGCTGCAGATAATCCTGGTTGTTGGAGTACCACTCAATGATGTCTTGCACACTGTCCCATGAGTCCTGGATGTCATTGTAATTCCTCCACAGGTGACAAATATCACCCAGTAAAGAGTAGTTAACCTGGTAGGACCATGGAAATAGATTTTAAGGATTTGAACAAAAATATGATGTGCCTTTTCCTAAAGAATTATGTAAATAATTTGATTAACAACAGTTAATCCATTTATTTGAACAAGCTTAAGAGTCTACAGCCATGCTAGCAACTGTGTGGCTGTACTCGTGCACAGTGTTGCTTTGAGCTAAAGTCTATCTTCATTATGCTAACATGCTGATGTTTTAGCAGATATAATGTTGTGTCTATTTGCTCTTTATTTGCTAATGTGCATATCGTCTTGATCTCTAGAGCAATTGCCTTTATCCAGTCTTTTGGCACAGTTCTGTCCAAGTCCCAGTGACCCAGTGCTTGTTTTGACAATGACATAGGGATGACACTCACGTTAGGGGGAAGGCCTCCAACATAGACAGGCCAACTACAGGAGTATGCTATAGGTCTTCCTGTAGCATTCAAAGCCTTGGACATCAGAGGGTAACCTGTGAGACACAGAAAAACACTTGCTATGGCTAGTTCATGATCTCTTGTGGCTTTATGTACGTACGGTTTTAGGGTTTCAATGACTTCATTCAATAGGTTAGTATGCTCTTACCAAGCATTTGTTCTACAGGATTTGAGGAACAGCCATCAAACTTCAGATAGTCTACACCCCAGCTAGCAAAGGTCTGGGCATCAATCTCGATTTTATCCAGTGTGGTGCCAGGGAATCCCATACATGTGTGAGTGCCCATGTCTGCATAGATGCCCAGCTTCAGTTCACGGTCATGGATATACCTTGCCAGTTTTGCAATGCCTCCTGGGAACCTGGAAGAAAGCAAGCACACACTATTAATTAAAAAATGATCCCAGATTAGAGAAATGTTTCAGTTAAGCAAGTCCCATTTACAGTTAAGAAAACTGACTGCATCCATTTTGGTTTAACCGTAGTAAATGATATTCAGCGCAGGCGTGACTGTAGGTATGTGCGCATGTGTGTGTGTATGTGTGTGTGTGTGTGTGTGTGTGTGTGTGTGTGTGTGTGTGTGTGTGTGTGTGTGTGTGTGTGTGTGTGTCGGGAGCGGAGTTGAATGTGTGCATTTGAAAGATAATGTCTTTTGCCTCCATTTATCTGTTCGCTACAATATGGTGGATACATGTTAATGTGTATTTAAAGACATTTCAATTTGTGGAAAAAATATTGGTTTGAAAAAAAAAAATTAATAAAAGAAATATAAAAAATTGTCTAATCAACCACAAATGTTGCAACCTCCCCTGCAGTACCTCCGTAGACCTCCTAGGGGTTGAAGATTATGTGTAAATGATTTATTCGGTGGCTTGGAGAGACAGATGCATTTACACCTTTACCATATCTGGCCATAACGTGGACCTTGTAACTAAATCCAAAGTGCAAACTGAGAATAGCAGATTTTGTATTTGATGTAACACCGACATGCTGAATCTGCAAATTTAAAAAAGGAGACCGACCTGGATGGTTCAGGTTGCAGCCTCCCATGTTCATCTCTCTGCATGGACATCCAGCAGTCGTCTATGATTACATACTCATAGCCCAGCTCCTTCCAGCCATCCTCCGCCAGCCGGTCAGCTATGTCTCTGAACAAAACCTCGCTGTGGACACCATGGACAGAACAGAGGAATGTCAGCCATGCATGAGACACATATAATTTTCTCCAAACCTTGCATTTTTTGACAAGATTTCAACAAAATATGGTGGAAGGTTAAGTCATTGGCCAAGGCAGAATTATAATTTTTTTTTGTGTGTGTGAATAACAACACCATGTGGCCATTTATAAAGCACTTTTTGTTTCCACTAGTAACTCCAACAATAGTGAGGCACTGGAACAAAATGTGTTTTTCTATTCCTGGATTCCTTGGTCTAACACACGTTACACACATCACTTGCAAAGCACAATTTTTCACCGCCGTACAAATTTGGTACAAAACTCTTGAATGCACTCTACAATTGGAACCACAATGTAATTGACACATGTTCATATCATCTCTGAAGAACATGACCATGGGTTAGCGGTTTGATTTCTTGAGATTTTGGGCAAAACACCAAATGTGATCATAAGAAAAACCACACCCAGGTTCTGTACAACCCTGAGAAATCTTGCTAAATATAATGAGTGTTCACCTTTAGAGAGCAACACAGCAACATAATGAGTCCGCCTCATTTAAAACTAAGTATTTTCTATTGATAAAACAACATATCTAGGGGATTGTGTTTTGGCTGTTAGCCTGAGTTTAAACTGAGTCTTACTAGGCCCAATATCTCTGTGTTAATATCAAAATACTTGCTCAGCGGTCATGGTAGGAATCTTGTCTCACACTTCCATGCTAATTAGCTTCAACAGCAATATTATGTTAATTTTCAAAACGTTCCTCGTTCTTAGTAATCGGTGGACATCGTTTGGTTTCCTACTTCAGTCCCAGATCTTGTTGATGATTAAACCTTTTCAATATCTTTGCTCAGAATACTTAGGGTAATCTTAATCACAGAAATTCCCCAAGTGATCATACCTAATGCAGTTTTTTGGGTCATCTTTACAGTCAACATCACAGCGAAAGCGTTCCCAGGCCATCCATCCCATAGGTGGAGTCTTCAGCAATCCGTTGTCGAGGGCCACAGTCAGTGAGATCAGGGCCAGGAGCTGAGCTGCTGCTAAGGGCCCCATTTCTAATAATAATAATAATTTGCAAATTAAAGATTTACTCAACATTTACTCACATACTGTACACATCAGACATACTGAAGGTAGTAATGATCTGATTTGGTAATGTTTTTTTCAGACATTTCTTCTCTAACAGTAGTTTGTATTGTATTGTATGACAGCTCAATCACCTTCAGTGCTTTCTCATCAAATCACATTTGAACTGCTTTCACATTTTTCTCCTCAACTTTTATTTATACAATACAAACTGACAATTCAGTTTTTAACTCAAAACTTTAATTTCAGTTACTACACTTAAACTGATTTCAAATGTGTTCAGCTCTTACACTGCATACACACCTGAACTTCTTTAAATGCTTACACTTCAACTGAAACTTTCAGTACTACGACTTCAGCCGACACTCCAACTGTTTTAGTTAAGTGCTTCAACTTCAATTGCAACTCCTATACAACACCTCTATAACCTATACAACATTTTAAGACATGTTTACCTGCAATTCTTGCTCAAGAAAGCACACTTACATTTTCTATGTAAGGAATTTGACACTAAATCATTGTTGTGTGCTTTATATATATTTGGAGTGAAAATCTTTCCATGATAAGACAAATACCTAAACATGCATTGTGAAATTATAGTTAATATGAAAATTCCATGTTTTGTTTATCTTTCTTTTCTCCCACATTAACTCGTCATTAACTGTTTAATGTCCCGAGGCTATGCATTGTGGGTTTTTTCCTCATGCAAAAAGTGCATAGTTGCAGATTCACAGTGTAAAGTGTGAATAAAGGGCTCAAATGTCCACAACAGAGCCCTCACAGGGTGTGTAAGGGGGACATGGGAACTGCCTGGGTCCGTAAATACATGCACGCTTGCATGTGCGTCCTTGTGTGCAATTCAAACAAAACAGGAACACACCGAAGGAAAACTTCTCCATAACGACCAAGATGTCCAAAAATACCACAAGGACCCTTCAGGTATTAAGTTGAATCAACAACTGCAGTCATTGATGTTGTTATATAATTGTGAGTGTAAGGGGTTGGACTGAATTCTATACTAACCTTCACCAAGGATCTGTTTTTATTATTACGAAAAGAAACAACCATGATTTACGTTTACGTCTGTTAAAGACACCGAGCAAGTTTCAATGTTTTCAATCTCTCAGAAAAGCATCCTGGGAAGCAGCTAATGTGCTGATCATGTTGATTGTTGTTAACTTTCAGCAGTCGACTTTGTTAATAATATAACTAATCATTATAAACAACTTCAAGACAGAACAACTAATGTTTAAATGTTGGTATAAAAATAAAATCTTATATGACTTAAATTAAAGTTGATTTATCTCCCAAAATTAAGAAAACTTCATAAGTTCCAAATGGGATAAGATGAGTGAACATAATTAAAAAACGATTTGCATGCACACAGACACACACACACACACACACACACACACACACACACACACACACACACACACACTTCAAGATGTCAGTCGTGTTTAAAATGATGAAAAGGACGTGCTCCTACCTGTTTATCTGAAACTTGCTCACGTCTGTTCTAAACAATCTGTCAGTGTTGTTTGCAGGCATGTGACTGCTCTCTCTTCTTCCTGGATTTTATGGAGCTGCAATGTCTCGCTCTTCCTGGTAAGGTAAACTGAGGGTCATGTGACTGCTCTGTGTCACATGATAACACAGGAAACAGGTTGAAGAGGCAGAAAGTGGTAGAGTGGTGACATGTGTCACATATTGTTTTAATTTCCATACTTTTGTTGTTTTTATTTATTTGTATTCAGTAATTTAGTTTTGTCATGAGACATTTATATTCATACATGTGTTTACAGTCAGTATGATGCTGGTGTTGCTTTAATGCTTTAATATAAATTGTTGCAATATCAGTGTTTTCTGACTCCTTATATGAGAAATGAACACTGTGAGCATGGCCATGCTTTTAAGAATTGAATATGTATATACTTTAATAAAATGTCAAAAACCCTAAACTGAGAAAGAGTTGTGTTGGAACATTTAAAGAGAAATCTTTTAGTTGCTCATAGTTATATGAACGTTAAAGTAACTCATTTTCTCATCAAACATCACCAGGGATAATGATTGTATTTTACAGTTGGGTTTTTGCTTCTTAAACTGTAGCTGGTTCAGACATGGGGTTGTTCACCATGAAAAACGGGTTTTGCAACATTCTATCACGTGTGGTCACTTGTCTTGAATTGCCATTCATTTCAAAGATCAATTTACAGAGAGATTATAATGCAATGTAACACTAAAGCATATTAATAAATAATATAATATTACTAAATATTACAGATAGCCATCGAAGGAAACCTGTGATATGTTTTCTGAACTGCGGGAGAAAGCCCATAATGACACGGGAAGAACATGGAAACTCCACACAGAAGAGCCAAGTGCTTCACACCCAGGACACTCCTGTGTGAGGCGACACTGCCTTTTTATAGCCTAAAAAAAAAAGGTTGTAAAATATTTTACAACCTTTTTTGTCAGACAGACACAGGTGTTTAATAAAATCATATCAATCAAGGGTGATTAGTGGATAGTAAATATGTTTGTTTTTTTTAACTTTGTAGTTACATGTATCAATCTTACTCATCACAAAACTACATCCATTTTAAAAATCATGAAAATGTGTTTGTGCATCTCTCAGTACTTTCTGACTTCCCTGACCTCTGTGGCACTCACCCCAATCCTATTGATTCCTGCTGAGATTAATTGAAAGAAAAAAGGCTCAGTTGAATCCTAAAACAGTTGGTCAGCTGTAGTTGGTACCAAACGTTACTCTAACAGGGAAACTTGGGGAAGCAGGAGGGTGTCTGTGGGATTGTCCTGAAATAAAGTACAGTGTTGAGTTCATGGTAATGAAGGAACATGTCAGCCTGTGCACAGTGATGTGTTTTTAATAGTTTATGGACAACAATAGAGCTCTATAGCACAGAGGATGAAAGTACATTAGGCTTTGACACATACACAATACTTGTTAGTTGGATACTTTTCACTCAAAACAGGCAACTAGTGCAAATGACACACTGGCAACTGACGTAAAAAGGTGTAAAAAGGTGCATTGACAACATTTTTCACAGCAGGCCTACGGTTTCTGAACATGTGTTATGTTAAAATGGATTGGTCATAGCAAAGACATAAGCTACAGGCACTTGTAGTCCGATGTTGACAATATGCCATTTTCCCATCCATAACGCCCCTATAACTAACCCTGCTAATGTTCCTAAAGTTCCTGGCCATGTGGACCACTTTCCAGCTACAGCTGCCGCTGCACCCACAGACACCCCTGCTGCCGCCACCACCCCCAGTAGCGCCCCCGCTTTCCCACCTTCTCCCAGTACCGGGGCTAAAACTTCCACCCCGGCCAGTAAACCCAGCGCCACTAAAGCTGCCCCCACTATCACTTTCACCTCTCCAGCTGCTCGCCTCACCAGCGGACCTCCCACTGTAGCCCCCAAACCCAACTCACATAATTTTACCACAAAGAAAGCTGCGTTCAAAGCTTCCAGAGAGGATTGCTGGTTCATACGAGCACTGATGCTTTCTCGGGAGTGTCTCTGCTCTGCCGGTTGCATCTTCATGGCAGTTGTTACAACCACCTGCCCAGCGTGTAGAGTGAGCATGGCAATGACGAATGTTGAAAGCATTCCCATGCATCCTATCAACATCCAGAACTTAAAGTCAGAAGATTTCAGAAGTAAATAGGCTATGAGTGCAACCAAAGCCAAAAGCACTATAAACACAGACTGGTGGCCTCCGTAACCAAACAACCCAAATCCTGATGTTACTAAGGCAACCACTGTCATTGGTATCCCTGAGAAAGCCAAGAAGTCCACATATTTGGTAACCACTGTGTTGATCCAGTCATGGATGGTTCTTTGCTGCATCTCTGCTTCTTCACTCTCCATGTTATTTCTCTCAATCTCCTCCCTCTGCCTTCGCTCAGTGGCCCAGGTTGTCCTGTGCTCCATCCCGCTGGTGCTGCCTCCCTTCTCCAACATCTGGATCCTCTGCTCGATCTGCACAGCTACTCTCTGCCTGTGCTGCGACTCTACTATCTGAATCTGCTCCCTCCCCCTGTCCCAGGCTGTAGATCCCAGAGTACAGCAGGTCTCTCCCTGCTTCCAGAGGGCCTTAAATATAAAGTGCAGGGGCGGTTTGAGCACGGTGAATATGCACAGCGCTGACAGAAGGCCCACCATGCCGTAATTCTTCACAATCCATTCGATAGTGACACCAAGCGTGGCCCCACTGAGAGTGGTCCCAAAGGCCCCAGCGAGTCCTGCTGATAACCACAAGCCAACAGAGTCTGTAGGGGAGGTACCGCAGCTCCTCGTGGCCACAAAGACTGAAGCTACCAGTGCTGCCAGAATCACACCAGCTACGACTGAGGTCATCGCCACGGTCAGTGCTGTGGCTCCAATAAGGGTCCCCAGCCCCAGAGCACCCACTGTCCTGACTTCCTCAATCAATGGTTTCAGTGGACCGGCTGAAGTCAGCACTGACAGGGTCTTGTCCACTGGGTCCTCTGTGACTCCCAGAATGCAGCCTCCCACTGCTCCCAGTGCAAACCCCACCGCTGCCTCCATTAAAGGGCTCCTAGCTCCTGAAACATGACAAGAACAAAACTGTTAACCACTGAATAAGTGTTATTCATTAATAGCTATATATAACATGTTGTTTTACATCTCAAAAGTGAGGAAAATTAGCTCAATGTGAGAAAAGGTTTACTTTCTAATGTTTTAAATCAACAGGGGGTCCGGAGAGGGGTGAACTAAAATAAATTCACACCCCCCGTTGCATGGACCTCTTCGAGTCTCTTCTATACAATATATACAGTAGGGGGTCCCTGCTCCACGCTACACCAGTTTGGGGGTCCTTGGTCTGAAAAACGTTGAAGACCCCCGTTTTAAATGATACAGAATAGCAGAATTCCTAATTCTACATTCAAATGTACCAGGTTAACGACTAACGACATTCTGTTGAGATGTGTTGTGACACATGTGTCAGTCACCATGTGTCTGTAATGCATGACGAGCCCACATCAGAGAGTCTCTCAACAGACTGGTTAATCAGGTTTAACCAGCAGAGACACCATGCTTCCGTGATTCCTATCAGTTCACACTCCGCATGTGACTCCAACACTTATGATTTGAAACTATGTTCTGGAATGGTAAAGGTAGAACAAATAACAATAGAAAAGGTAAAGGTCTGAATATTTTTCTTTTTATTATTGGGGATTAAAAATAAAAGCACTTTTACACTCCCAATTGTGTTTTGTTTAGCAAAGTTTTCACTAGCAAAACAGGCAACAATACATACAATGCAATGTCCATTCATCAACACAGAGTTAAGGAAAATACAGATTAGAAAAGGGCATGTCTTTACCTAATTTAGTCAGTGCCATGTTGTTCCTGAGATGGGCAGTAGACTAACAAATCCTCTTCCCCTGGAGTTATGTCAGGCTTCTTCCAGACCGGTGTCCTAAGTGAGTCGACAGCACCCTGTTAGTCATGGAATATGGTTGAAAGTGTTTTATTTGACCTGTTTATATGACAGACGCCCAGACAGGACACACCCACTACCGGTATGTCCTTTGTGGATCCTGTATGGAGGACTAAAGTTTACATTAAAATAAAGAAAGAAATTAAATAATAAAGAAGAAATGACATCTGACTTATTTTTTCCTCACTCTTTGGATGAAGGGGTATTTTGTATTTTCTTACATATGGATGTTACTTACCCAGAACTGATGAGAGCCTGATTAACAGGCATTTCAGTGTAATCACTTAATACAGGTTTGTAATGCTGTTATATGGTAAGATTTAGGATCTCATAGTAATAACTCCCTCTAATCTCTCAGTTTTTTAAGGCATCTATCGGTTTCATTTTCACTTATTATGCCAATGACGTCACTTAGCTACTGTACGTTATTAATTGTGTAACCTGCAAGTTATCCATCTCCATTCATTACCGTCATTCACATTATGCTTATGTTTATTTAGTAGTGTTTGTATCTTTAGTAGTAAATAAATCCATAATTTATAAAGAACCTGATTATGTGCTTTTTTTGTGTTTTAAGTAAGTTAAGGCTCTGTACACGGAGTGAACGCCTTAATAACTTCAGATAATGAGTATATATCAATTCATTTTGCTATCAAATTCTATTTGACGAAGCGAAGTGGTGCCCTGTATTTGTAACATCTGTTATTTAAAGTTATATTTCAGTTTCGATAGCCAAAGTACAGCGCAGGCACTCTACCAAAAATAATTTAATAATTAATTATTAAATCTGCTACAAGCAATTCAGGCTACAGTTTAGACATTAGAGTAGATATTGACTCCATGTTATCATGGAGAGAGCACAATCAAAATATTGTGGATAGGCTGGCGAACAATAGACTGGATAGGGGAGGGGAGAAAGGAAAAGTAGGGGGAAGAAGGGGTGGGGGAGAAGAAAAGAGAGGAAAAAGAGGAAAAAAGAGAGGAAGAAGAGGGAAAGAAGAGGGAAAGAAGAGGGAAAGAGAAGGAAATATAATTATGTAGCACACAGTTTCAACCCTGTGGCATTTTAAAGTCTTTACATACCCTAGTATTTCTTTTAAAACAAAAAGGTTTTTTTTATGTATTTCTGGAGGAAAACCCGTCTACAAAATTGTAGGTTCAAATCCCGACCCCGGCAGATTTGATGTTTATAATATGCACAATAAAAGTGCTTGTGTTGCCCATTAAAACTTGAATTCACTCAAGATATTGACTTATAAGACAAGTGCAATGCAGTTAACTGTCACTACATTAGTATTAAATAAAACATTGCAAGTAAATATTATATAGATCCACCATACGTAGATTCTATATATCTTCTAAATGTATTCATTAAATATTTTAATCAGGGATGTTTTTGCTGTGTTCCCTTGAATAATAATTGTCTTAGTTTCATCAGGGTGGTGTCTGAGGACTTTCAGGTTTCCTTAAACACAGTCCATTCCAGTATATAAATATAAATATAAATATAAAGGATGATGATGTTATCTTGCATTCTTACTCCTCCTTATGACTGAGGGTTAGAAAACCATTGGAAATTCTAAATATTGTATTTTCTACTCCAATCATTGGACAGATACTAGTTCATTGAAATAACCCAACTTTTATTTTCAATCACATACATAATAAAAACACTTCTAAGTAAAACTTGACAATATAACAATATAATAATAATAATATAAAAATAACTATAATATAATTGACATAAAATATAACAATTCAACTACAAACAGAGTAACACCTCCAAATGACCACATAATTAAATTAACGCTATACAACTATATATATAAATAAGTCCAGTGTCCATGCCTTTGGTAGAGGAGTAAATAACTATTGTTTTCGTTTTTTAATGTCCTCCAACCACTGCTCCTTCAAAACAGCCTCTACAGAGGGGCAGTATATCACTCCCTTGTACTGGCTGTGTCCAGTCCCAGCTGCCCGCATTTCTTGCACCTGTTGTGCAATACTTTGCGGGTCAGTTTACGGCAGACTGGAGCAGAAGCAGGAACAGAAGGAGCAGAGGAGAGGCTAGCATCCAGAGCCTGTGGAGCAGTGACCAGGACAGGCATCTGTGAGGTCACAGGAGCAAACATCACTGGCATATGGCTGGAGGGTGGAGTAGGGAAGTGTCACTGCTGCATCACCAGTTGAGGCCCCACAGGTGGAGTAGGGAAGTGTCGCTGCTGCATCACCAGCTGAGGCCCTAAAGGTGGAGCAGGGAAGAGCCAGCAAGCGATGTGCGGTCGCTAGTTTATGGATCTGCATCAAAAACTGTACTTGAAGGATACGATTGCATTATTACAGTTAATTTAGCTGACACTTTTGTCCAAAGCGATTTACGATAAGTGCAAACAATCATGAGGATACAACTTCGAACAGCAAGAATATTGCAAGTACATTAGCTTCATATAGGTGAAATCCTTTAAGTGCAGAACACTAGCTTCAAAAAAGCCAAACAAAAGTGCAACATACAGAAGCTATGAGATACCCGACCAAAAATGTGTTACAGGCTGGCTGTGAAGGTGATATAACCGCAAAATCAAGTGTTGGCTGTACAGGGGATGCAGCTGCAAGGAACTTAATTAACAGTAGAAACAGAATCAGAAAGTAGACAAACCTGCCAAACAAACTCTTAAAAAAAATAAAACATTCATATTAAACTTTTCAAAAATCAGAGGGAAAAAAAAATCATAAAAAGTGGCATCAACACTTGGATCAGGAGACTAGGGAAATACATTTTCAGTTAAAAATAAAATGTGTGCATTGAGTGCAGTAATGCAACACTGAGGAGGCCAGCTGCCGTTAGCCCTCGAAGAAGAAGAAGAAGAAGAAGAAGAAGAAGAAGAAGAAGAAGAAGAAGAAGTTAGTCTGCGGAACCTTCGGTGTTTGTTAGTCGTATTGTACGGAGCCTTTATAGTGTAACTCCATGATGTCAGCTCTATTGCAAACACATGTGCAGTTGTCTGGTGAGTTTTTATTTGTTATACAGTTCCCTATTGTTGCGTCTGAAAACTATGAGAAATATGTTTGTCACCTGTTTTAATCTTACAAATATAGTAGCTAGCTAGCTAGCGTTACTTCCTTGTGTCTGCTGTTTAGACGTTAATGTGCTCCATAGCTAGCTTAGCACGAGCCCTCTTCCTGCTCGTCAGCTACTTAGCTTTAATGTAACTGAAGTGCTCGGTGGTGTTTTTGGTCAAAAACAATTGCTGCACTTTAGCGTAAGTACTAGCTAATAAACGTTGCCTGTCACAGGAGGAAACATTGTAATCGCTGTAGCGTTAACTAATGTAGCATAATGTAATGTGCTCAAGCTAACTTTACAGAACGATAACTCTCACCAAACTTATTTCAAGACAGTTCAACTGCAATTTCAATGTTTATTGTCTCCTTTATTTCCTCAATAGTGGATTGCAAGACAGACGGACGTAATAATTAACACCTATTAAACCACAGATTCAAATTTTTGAGTTGCCTGTTCCTCTCTTAAAAACATTTTCTTTTTCTTTTTTTGGTTAGTCTTCAGCTGGCATGTTGTCCTGCAGTAGAGGTTTCTCACCATTCACTGTAAAATATAGATCATTAGAAATATTAAAGGTCTGAAATATCAAATCATATATAACATGTTTCACATCTCACACCAGCTGAGATAGCTTGATATCCCCAACCCCCAAATTGTGGCGGACCATGAGTAAAGGCTGAAGCATTATTTAGTTTAAGTGTAGTGAGAGCTGGTAGCAACCTTTTTAATAATCATTTCTATTTTTTTTTTGTGACTCAGCCGATGCAGAGCCTCGGCTTGAGGACAACAATGACCAGAGTGAATCTGAAAGAGAGAGCAACGATGAAAGGTCAGAAGATGGAGAGAGTGATGCAGAAGAAAATGACAGAGATGGGGAAGAGGCAGAGGATGAAGATGGAGGGGAGGAGGAAGGAGATGGCGATAACGCTAATGCTGGGTGGGCTGAGGCCATGGCAAAGGTCCTGGGGAAGAAAACCCCTGAGGCAAAAACCAGCATCCTGGTGAGGAACAAAGAGCTAGACAAGAAGAAGGAGAAAGAAAAAAAAGAGCAGCTGGACAGAAAGAAACAGGTAATCAGAGTCGATGACGCACATTGTGAGACTGCTTTCATGTTCTGTATTGGCTAATCTGTCTGTCATCCTATTACTAACATCAGAATCAGAAACACTTTAATGTAATAAGTAAGTAATATATAATAATAAGTAATAAGAGCCAGACTGTCTGATTCAGAGAGGGACACATGACGTGTCAACGGACTGTCTCCTTTCAAATTAATGAGATATCTGCGATTTTTCACACAGGGCTACAGTAGGTCTGAATGCAGCCTTAACAAACACATTCATGGGAGGAAATCTAAGAAACAAAGGAATGTTTGAAATTGAAGCTGTGGAGATATTATATGCACTGCATGGAGAAACACTGCAGGAATATATGCACACCCATTGTTTTTGTTTGTTCTCCAGCTTGACAAGTTTGGGAAGCTAAATGTGAGCATTCATTTGTAACTGTGTCCCTTCAGGTTGACAAAAAGCGAGCGTGGGAGATGATGTGCAGGGAGAAACCTGATATAGTGAAGGACCGTGAGAGTGAAAAAGCTCTACAGAGAATCTCTACCAGGTTTCTATACCCTTTTATTATGTGAGACTTTGTTTAACATTTGCCAAAGCAGCTTTGTTCCTGATTCCAGTGTGTGTTTGTCCGTTCAGAGGGGTGGTGCAGCTGTTCAACGCTGTGAGGAAACACCAGAAGACGATCGATAACAAGGTGAAGGAAGTTGGTGGCTCCGAGAGGAAGAAGGCCAAGTTGCTGTCGTCTGTCTCCAAGAAAGACTTCATCGATGTGCTGAGAAGGACAGAGGGAGGCAGCGCAGCTACTGGCAAGACTGAGAAGGACGTAAGTTCAATGTTCTGTTTGTGGGTCATGGACAGCTGGAGGGTTTTCTATGAAATAAATTAAAAATAAACAGTTTGATACCTTATTTATTTTAATTATTTAAAGTTTCTGGTTTATATATTCATTAAATGGAAAGTAAAGATTAGATGTTGGCCATGTTTCACAGCTGCTGCAGGTGATGAAAAGACAGACTGCCAGTGTCTCCATTATGGGCCTGTGCTGCTGATCACCATGTTATTGCTGATTCACGTGCGTTCAGTTATCTTGTGCATGAAATCTGTGCTAGCTGTTATACTTTTCAGATGGGGTCAATGCTTCACCTTCTCATGACTCATTCTAACAGTGTGATTTCACAGAGTGCTCTCATGGGGGCACTGTTGCTACATGAAAGCCTTGATGAGACATGGCGCAGAGCTAGAAGCACATACTAAACCTAAAGCAACCTGTTGTGTGCGTGTGCAGGCTGCTGCAGCAGAGGAGAAGCCTGCCTGGAGTGTCCTCACAGACGACTTCATGATGGGAGCCACCATGAAAGACTGGGACAAAGACAGTGACGGAGAGGAGGCTGATGCACACCCAGGAGCAGGGGTGGAGGAAAGTGACTCAGACTGACACCATCCATACAGACTCAAGAGACTGTAAAGCAGGCTGTGATGCCTTCAGGGACCTTTTTCTAGAACAGAAAATCTGCAACAACAAATGGGTGGCTAAAATCTGGAAAGTGTTCTTCAACGATTTGTACAAACAAACATTTTTATAGTATCTCACAGTGATATTTGTTGCTAAATATATTGTGCGGAGAAGGGAATGTTTGTACCTGTTGAACATTCTGTACTCTACAAATATGTGGAGACTGAATGTAACATATATTGAGCTCGGGGAATATAAAGACGTTCCGCGCTGTGTGGAGCTGCAGGTTTTGAGCTCCTGACCTCCATCATAGATTCAGCATCAGTTTGCTCCCATTTAATCCCAAAAGCCCTGTGAAAGTGTAATCTCTGTAAATAGGAATGTTTTGTAAAATGCTGGTTGAATAAACAGCCAATTCATGTGCATCAGTGCTCTGGTCTTTCTGTGCTCTGGACTTGTGTCTGGTCATAGTTTCTTACATTCTCAGCAGTGTCCTTGTGGCCCGTACAGTGAGTGGGTGGTGGGGATCTCTTCATGGGAATGATAACAGCAAAACATAATTATGACATTTTTTAAACGTTTTTTTTTTTGCCTTTTTTAAGGATAGTAAAGCTGAAGATAGAATGGAAAAGGGGAGAGGGAGGGGATGACATGCAGCAAAGGGTCGTAAATCATATTAGAACCTGTGCCTCTGCAGTAAGGACTCAGTCTTGGTACATGGGTCGTCCGCTCTACCAGGGGTTACAGGGGTGCTCCACCCCATAGCTCTTTGATTTGCTCTTTGAACAAGTGGCATGTGAGTGCTGTATTAACATCAACTTGAAAAATCCCAAACCTATCCTTTTAAATCCCAACCTTTGGATCGGGACCTCCACAAGAGGTTGCAAGATGCAGGGATTGTGAAATGAGAGCAGAAATAAAGCATTTGCACTACACAAAGTGCGTTTATATTTCTGACAGTGCTCTAATCTTTGCTGTTTTCTTGTGAATTACTTGATCATTTTATCTCTTTAGGCCCCTAAAACTTATTTATATACATTTGTTGAACACAACTTGTAAGCATGTGCTTATGACGTGATAAGACATATCAGACTTTGAATACATACAATATTTAATACTAAATATCACCAGACTTCATCCTTTTAAACTGACGTGATTGTAATGTGATAAATGTTAGTACATTATTTCTTTTCTAGAGGTTTTCCATCCTCTAAAGTGGAGTTTTCATGGAAACTGAAATGGTGATGAGTTTTGAGGCACATCGGTGTCTTCTGAGCTGAACCAGGTGAGCCTGCTGGTCTGCCAGTGACCTGGTGACGCTTCTCTCTCTGGCTTGTTTTACTTTGGGGCTTCCTGTGTCTGACACTTGGCGATGGCACAACCCGTGGAATTCTTTGCACAGGGTGTTCTCGGCATAGAAGGCGGTGAGTCTGCCTGTCTACCCCACACTGGACGCTTGTCCGTCATGGCAACGCTGGGGCCTGCTACTCTGGTATGCTGCCTTTTATTCTGGCCCTGTTGACACACAGCCTGGGGAACAGGCCGCCGTGTCGCCTCATTTACCACCTCCGCTCTCGCTCTCTGACACTTGTGTCTGCTCAGAGCCGCCGGAAAAAACTAAAACTCCGACTTCTGTCTGAAATTGTGAATGAAATATCAAAGCTGGAACACTTTCAGGCTTCACAGGAAAGTTAGACCTGTCGGAATAAGAGTTCATTTATTTGTCTATATAAAAATGATCATTTCGGTAACTTCCGGTGTTAGCCAGATGGTACATTCTTTACTGCAGTCCTTCAGCAGAATGTCCTGTAATGGGGGTCTACGGCTCATTTCCCCCCTGTGTTCCTGACCCCGTTAATCTGACTGGTACAATGCTAACATGACTGATCATGGCCAAACCTGTGACGATGAGACTTGGTTGCAATAAAGTGGAATTAACCTTTTTAATAGAAAGTTAAAGACACAATGAGTAGGTTTTCCAGAAAACAATGTCTGGACAAATACAGAAATAATCCCACTATAAGTGTGTGCATCTTGAAAAGACCCTGCAGCCCTCTGCCTGGATTTTCTCTTTTCATTTTGCTTTCCTCAAGATGTTTATGGCCGTTTCTCTGCCCCTGGTTTTGCCTCTGCCTCCAGCTGCCACTCCTTGGCCTCTTCTCCCCACGGCTCTGTTCTCCCCTGGCTGACACTTGGGCCATTAGCTAACTAATCCTGCTCCCTGCCTTTAACAGCTCATGGGAATCTGGTGTTTGCTGTCCTCCACTAATGCACAGTGCTGTTAAGTTACTCTCTAGTGTTTTTGTGAAATGCTTGACGTGTTGTGGGAGCAGATATTTTGTTTTTGAAAGTTCTTGAATCATTGATTGTTGAATATTTCTGTCGCAGTACATAACATTTTAAAAGTATCTATATACATAACATCAAATATAATGGAAGGTCTGATTGTTACAGTTCTATGACAACTGAGCAAACTCTATCTGCTGATGAAGACCGTATACTACTGCTGAAAGCTCTGGAACAAGTGAGTAAGTGGCCCTTGAGTTCAATTGCTGTTGTCAAAAGAAATTGTAATAGTAATACGCATCCCAGATTTGTGTTTATCAGGAGACACAAACTCATCTTTGTGGTTAAGATCATTGGAGGCTCAGGTGTTTGTAAACCTGTTATATAATGAAATGACTTGAAACCTTTTACCGAGCACATCGAGCTCTTGTCTGCTGCTCCAGCAGTGTCATCGTGTGGAACAGGTGTAGGAAGGGACATTTAGCCTGAGACACACACCTCGCCTTGTCTCACATCTGTCTGTGTGGGTACTGATTTAGTGACGCCATCTGGTTTGCAGCAGCCTCTGGATGCGGAGAGTCAGAGTGGCTGTCAGGCCTGATGGATGGTCGGCTTTGGTCGGGCAGAGCGTGGAGGGCCGGCACCAGGCTTTGGCAAATAATGAAAAGAAAAGTGGGATTTTCTGAAGGTTGTGAACATAAATCACACTGGCACACAGCAGGCCCAGAATGTGTGGGAGCAATCAGAGGAGAAGGTTGGAGGAGCACGGGGTGGAACTGGTCCCGTCCGCTGACATCTGACACAATCCAAACAGCTGACGGGTGAAGGAGACAACGCACTCATTCGCACTCTGATGATTCGCCGTTGTGGTGCTTGATTCCCAATGAATGTGGAGGAGTTCAATTTCTTGGCACTAAATTGAGGAACAATGTTTACAAAATGTAATAAGGTCATCAGATATTATATTTAACAGATCATGTTTGCCCTTGGGCCCCCAAGCAGGTTAATCCAGCCACGCTAGAAGGGACTGTTGTTTTATTCTTCTTGTCTTCTTTGCTTTATTTGTGGTATTTTATGTCAATTTATATTATGGTTCCATTTTTATGCTATGCTTAATGTTGTCTTGTTTAAATGAAGTTCCTAATAAACCTTTGTTGTAACGGTAATAAAGTTAACACACTCTTCCAGTGACGATATACTTTAAGAAAAATATATATAATTAGCGTATAAAAGAACACACATTTTCGTTTAAATTAAACCAGAGGACATATGCAGGCAACACACAGAGGTAATGTCTTTATAGCCGTTTAGAAAGAAAAGTTTCAGAACGCCTCGCGCTGACTGGCTTTAGGACCCTGCGTCACAACGCAGCAGGGGCCAATAGGCTATTAGCCGTTGCAGCGCTGTCCCAATGGGCACAGTGAGCACTCCTATTTACAATAAATCGTCTCGTAACGTGGAATTGAAGGGGTTCCCTTCTCCGACAGTGATGACCACAACCTCGGTTTGAAGCGGGCGGAGGGGGGAGCACGTGGTAACGTCAGTCCTTTATAAATCTCCTACAAGCGGCCACTGCTGTCCGCTTGGCACGCGTAAAAGACGAGCCTTCCCCCAACTAGATGGGTTGAGGGAGACGCGTAAAAGCACTATGCAGCCGCACCGAAGGCAAACTCAGAGCTGTTTTTTGAGGTACTTTTTAAGGAAGACTTTTTCATGGTGAATTCACAATTTTGTATGGATTTTTGATATTGCCTTAACGCGTCAGCCAAACTTGAAAACAACTTCACACCTTGCGTCCCTGCTGAACTCCAGGACTGCATTTGAGTTCTAATGTTTATTAAACAACTTCGTGATAAGTCTGGGGATTAAAAAGCAACAAATCGCATATCAAGACACTGAAGTGTGACATATAGAAACCTCGGAGCCTGGGCTGGTGTTGGGTGAGGTGCGGTTGGAGAGCTGCGAGCTGAGCGCTCTGATGCGGTGGAGGTGTGCTCAAACCCGCAGGCTACACGTCTGTCCGTCTTTAACTCTCCTGTTTTCATCCATATATTTCAGATGCTTTTGATGGCTGCACGTCCACCCTTGGTAACGTTCAGCTGTACCTTTACGCACTCTCGCCGTGCGTTCACAGTCATCCGGGACTAGAGCCGCGCGATCCTGTCTGACCGAATAACGGGTCTCTTTTTGTGTCGGGACAGTTGAATGGATTTTCAGGTACATTTTACTGAAACTGTGGAATTAGAACTATACGGTTTTCAAATAGCTGTTCGGGACAATTTGGCTTGTGTTCATAAATGCTCTTCACTGAGATTTTTGCCCAGGAAATGCGTCTGCCTGGCCATATTTAAATCCCATTGGTGAATATTTTCCTGAATATTCTTTTTTAAATTTGAGATTTGAAGACGTCAGAGGAGAAGATGAACCTGTGTATCGTCAGTCTTCTTCTCACTTTGGATTTAGCCACCGTGGCGCTCAGTTTGTCCACATGCAGCACGCTGGACATGGATCAGTTCAAGAAGAAGCGCATTGAGGCCATCCGAGGGCAGATACTGAGCAAGCTGAAGCTCACCAGTCCACCGGAGGACTTCCCCGAGCCTGAAGAGGTGTCTCGGGACATTGTCGCCATTTATAACAGCACCCGTGACCTGCTGCAGGAGAAGGCGAACGAACGGGCGGCGACATGCGAGCGTCAGCGGAGCGAGGAGGAGTATTACGCGAAGGAGGTGCATAAGATCGACATGCAGCCCTTCTACCCATCAGAGAGTAAGTACGTGTGTGTGTTTGTGTATGTTTGTTAAAGTACGCCTTCCCAAAATGAATGAAAGAGTGTGCAGGACTTGTGTGCCCCCCCCTGATGTTACCTAAGTGTGAAGTGTAAAAGTCTCAAACAGGCTTAGCATTTGTGCGTGGTCACGTGTGTTTGTCATTGTTTTGGAAAATCCATCCCATCGTGCTTGGCTGGATGAGTGCAGGGGAAAACAGCCAGATAAAAAAGGGGAGTTGGAGCTGAGCTGCTGTTCTTGGACATCAACAATGTCTCCACCTCAAACTCTGAGAACTGCAGAGTGCACAGCCATCAGCAGAGCCAGAACAACATCATTAGATCAAACCTGGTTCTGTATTTCACTACTTTAACCATTACATCTGAAAACTTCCCAGTTAGAGCTAGGGTAAGTAGTGGCAGCTTTATTACTGACCCTAGCTGGATTAATGTGAAAAATGTTTTCTACCCTTCAATCTTCACCTTTTGTTTCTCCTCTCGTGGTATCTCTCTATGCAGACAGTTCACTCCAACGTAATGTCACCATATGTCTGCAGTGAACACCCAGAACACCAGCATCCCAGGTGTTTAGCAGTAAACTGGGGAAACTGGCCTTTGCTGCTTTGCTTTGTGAGTAAACTTCGCACAGCAAGGGTTAACGATACACAAAATTAACTAATATCTTAATTAGAAGACGTTACAGTGTTGACGTTATGTCAAAGACATAATCTTTACATCTACTGAAGTGAGCATGCTAACTGACTAGCCCCGGCCCGTCCTGTTATATAATACCACTTGTTCCTCTAGAGGCGATAGTGAGTCACTGTAGCTGCAGTCTGCCCTCAGTCCAACATGAGAGGACAAAGAACTAGAGCTGCCACTAGGGCTTGTCAATCATGTGAAGGGTCCAGGGTCTGTGCAGATTGCGGTAATGCAACACTTATGGATTCCAACCGCCATAAAACTCAACAGAAGAGGAACAACTTGGGCACGCGTACGTGTGCGCTTGGCCACTGCTGTATGTCGCTACTATATGTCTGCATATTATTATGATGCATTTTTTCATGTACAAGAAACCATACATTTAATGAAAATCAGTTCAGAATTAAGCGTCTTTTAAAGCTTCTTTTGTCAGACGGTTGGAACTCTTTATGTGCTTGTCTCTGCAATGTCTCTGCTTTCATTCACAACACAGCCACACTTGAGGTGGGAAATTGGGTGGTGTAGATTCCCCTGAATATCAATCCGTGCTCCCATTCACACATGACCCCATGCAGGAAATGTTCTTAACCTCTTACAGTGTGGGGGAATTTACCCGGAAATATCTACAAACGACATACCCAAAGTAAATTAAAAGCTGCTGTTCAACCATTTGCACCAGATGCATGATTTTGGTCTCATTCAAAATATAACAACATAATCACTCCAAGTGCTTCTGGCACTGAGTAATAGTGGTCTGAATATACTGAATTTGAATAAAATAAAATCTGTCTGAATTGTTTTGTTGAAAAAGATGCCTGAAGATGAGTATAGCTGGTAGGTGAGAGCTGGAAAACACAATAGGAACATAGCATCAAGTATTACCAAGTCCAGGTTCAAATTTCAGAACAAAACCACAAAAACTTAACATATTAGACATGTTTTTCTAAGAGTAACACCAGGTGTTTTACAATTTGGAGATATTATAATATTTATTAATAAAATATTATTTGTATTGCTCACTATTATATACCCATATTCCCTGTTAATAGTAATGACACAGAGTAAGCAAAGTATATATATATATATATATATATATATATATATATATATATATATGTATATATTTTTTGTATTTCTTTATGAACTTGAATATAATAAATACAATTGTGAAAAAAAAAAAAAAACATTTGAAAAAAAAAGTTGCCTATCTAAATGTTCCAGATTTCATTGGCTACACGATACGTCAGTCATCGGGAGAATCGGTTGCTATTGGCTCGGTCTGTAAACAAAAGAAGAGGGGCTGGCACTTCCTTATCAAGATGACACTGATTGGCTATTGAAGGCTGTAGATAACGCATGGAAGCTCCGATTGGCTCAAATGAGGTGTCAATCAAACGCCTAGAGGCCGCACCCATTTTGGATTCAGACGCTCAGCGATGCAAGCACAAGAAATTTTTACCGAGTATAAACAGATATCACACACATCGATCAGCTGATAATCTTTTTTACAACAGCTGTTCATGGGCTTTTATCGATGTGACGATGTTGACGATCAATATTTCACTGGAATCGATTGTTTTGACCTTTGGCAATGATACAGGAGTGTTTATGTTGGATTATTACTGATTACAGGATTATTATGAGGCTTCATAGGTGAGTTTGCTCAAAGTTATGATTTTGATTTTGATTTTGCTTGCTAGTTTGTGGAGCTGATTATACCTGCTGTTGTGATTGTGATCTCAAAATCTAAATAGACGAGATTCTAAGTTTTCTAATAAGATGTGGCATGGGTACCACATCCAGCATGGTGGACTGTACACAACACATGGCAAAATAAAATTCCTGCTGGGCCCGCGGGTGGGCCGTCCACACGGTAAGAGGTTTTAAACGTGTCAGGGATAGACTGCAAGAGTGAAAGGGACTTTAGTTTCAGGTGATTGTACACCAATGCTAACATAGTTATCAATATTATATTACATTACATTTCTGCCAATAAATACCTCTATACACTCTTTTAAAGTCTTGTATTGTTGTGTAATTTGAATTTAGTTTACTGTAACTGTCTGTATTATGTGTCGATGTGCAAATTCAACAACTTCCCATTAGGCGATGTAACAACATGCTGTTGATCTTTAATGTTACGAGGCTTTGTCCGTGCGCACATTTTAAGACTTTTATGTGTAAAATTGGTGAAGCACCCTTTTATAGATTTACATCAGTGTCAGCGCCACAGGAGTTACGCTCTGTATGAAGTAATGCACAATGATGCCCAGCCTAAAATATTTCCCCACATTCTCACATTGATCTAAAATGCATGCTGACACGTCAAAGGACGTGATAGAAAAGAACTGACAGTGTGTATGAGGTGGGTTGATCTAATAAAAACACTTGCTTCATTTATCAATTGAAAACAACATGCAGTTTGCAGAGGAAGCCATGATTGAGTAATAATCCTTCAAGCAGAAGGCGTGGGTTCAGTTCTCCACCAGCTTCAGTGGTGCTGTTCTGTAGCTGACCCTGACCTTTGACCTCCCATGTGGAGAAGATGAATTTCTCCTTCAGCAGATCAAAGAAACATCAGAGCAAAGGCATGGCTGAAGAAACAAAATAATCATATTAAATGAAACTGCATAGCCATTAACCTCAATGTGGTTTTCCCATTCACATCAGAAATGTGAGCACATGAACTGAAGCAAAAATAAATTAGCACGACATTTTGTATGCCCTGAGGTGTATTTCGCATCAAATGTTATCCTTGGCTCTGCCTCTTGTGTAAATACCTTAAATATGAAAAGATCTGGCCTGATGCCAGGTGCAGTCAGGAAAGCATTTACAGTGTATAAATAATACTGAGTCAACACGCAGGGAGGAAAGAGGCCAGAATTGATTCCCATTCATGTGAAGCGGTGACACTGGCCAGGTCCTCACATCTGGAGACACATGCTGACAGCAGAGAGATCAAACAGTGAACCCTTCAGCTGATAGGCTATTTATTTAGTCTCTTTAACTTGACGTGTAAGTGTGAGTCACTGTCACACACACACACACACACACACACACACACACACACACACACACACACACACACACACACACACACACACACACACACACACACACAGAGTATCAGCTTTATTTGGTTGGGTGCCAGGAAATCCTCAGAGGCAGCAATGTGGGGCACACTGGCCCTGGAAGCCTTACAGAAATGCTGGGTAGTGGAATGAGGGGGGTGTGGGGTGTGTATGGAGAGGGTTGGAGACACTGTCCCATGTCTCACGGTCGTTTATTTAACCCCAGTTAGCTGTGAGGCATTGTGTGTATACCCTGCATACCACTCATTGATGGGACATTCCAGCAGGAGAGACTCTTAGGTTGGTGTCTAATAACTTTTAAAGTTAGTTTGGAAATTTATCCCAGGAACTTGAAAAACATGGGTGTTAACCAGGCAGGGAGGGTCTAATGAAAACTGGTACAGGTTGCATCATATACTATCATACTTGACACATACTAAATCTGATTAAAGTTGTTTTGACCATTCTTGCTTTAACCACTCTTGTGAATCCCCCAAACATTATGGAAGTGTAGTACTTAATCTCCAGAGTGTCAGCGTGCTCTCCCTAAAGAAACCCACCGTCCTGACATCATCTCAGCTTAATGAGACATCAGTCCACAAAAGTAACAAACTAAACATGAACATAATTTATTATTTCAAGGTCACAAGATGATAAAGTTGTGATGTAGAGATATCGGGCATAACATAGTTATAGGCTGCTCCCTGTTCCTAAAGGGCAACACACACAGTTCCGCTCTGAGTTCAGTTTTTGTCAACTGGAGGCTCAGCAACGCAGGAACAGTGAGCAAAATGCTTCACTATCATTGAAAACTATTACAAAAAGCCCCCCAGGCTGATCACTCAGTGTATTTCCAACATGTTGAATCATTCCTATTGTCTTTACGCTCTTACAATCTTCTTTTCATCACTCTTTGTTTCACTATCAGTTTTCCCTTGTTGTGTGTTTGTCCTCTTTGGGGCTGCTCAGTGTTTGCCCTCATTCACATTTACAGATATTCTTACACACATTTCGACTTCAGTTTAAAATGTAAGATTAAAAATATCATTTCAAAGCATCGACTGTAACATGGATGTGGTCTCTGTGATGTCACCCATAGGTTTCAAAATAGCCGTTGTAAAGCTCAAAGTGAGCGGCTCTGGCTGTCACCAACTTGGCAGTGACGCCGCTGCCTTACTCGCAGCCATTCCAAAAATGGACAAAGAGGCTGAGCATAGGAGGAGCTGAGTTGGGCTTGTGTGACACAGCAGAGCAGAAAGCTAGCAGCTAGCGTGAGGGCACCCAACTGTCACTCAAAGCAGATGTCCTTAATAATGCTTCATTTTAACCTTTAATATAATGAAAGAAACCGCTCCTTGTACCAGGCTGTAAATATGTAGCAGCTGACTCTCTGATCACAGCCTTAGTTAGATGCTGCACACCTCATCTGTCACCTGACTGGAAGAATTGTGTATTTTGTAATGATAGTAAAGACAACTGAGTACAACAGTAATTTAGGGTCATGTACAGCTGTCTGAATGAAACATTAATGAGGTTTAATCCCAGTGTAAGTAGTGTTATATATCAGTTCAAAGTTGTTTTTCAGTTACTTTCAATGCACAACCAATTAAATGACAGCTTTCCATGACACATTCTGTAATCAACTGTGAAAAGAAAGGAGGGAAAAGGTTTCGTAAACCCACCCCCTTCTGGATTGTCAGGTTCTTTTTAACCTTCCAGATAGCATTAGTTGCATATTCACAAAATTCCTAGGAAAATATGAAAAATTCTCATTGTTTCTCTGACTTCCAGACTGCCAACCTTTTGCCACATTTACAGAGACATGAAGTGTTTGGTTTGGTTTCCTTCATACCACAGCAGATATGACTTTATCACACATACTGAGAGATTGATGCTGCTCCTGACCTCTGCAGAACATTACATTAAAGTTGAGTAGACAAAAAAGAGTTGTGTTGTTCATGTGGTATGCGGAGATCAGGAGTGTAGCAGTGTGAAACTTCCTGATAAAGCAAATATGTCCTTGAAGGCAGAGAGGCAGTTTAGCATGGCTGAACACACTCCGAATGTTACGAAAAACCTGCTTTTTCACAACCAATGTTTGTCTTTAATGAGATTTGGCATTGGATCTATACTGCTGTTTGCTTTAGAAGTGCCCTGTAAACACACACGCACACACCCGCACACACAAATAAACATATATCCATACATTACAGCACAAATCGTGCATCAGTGCATCAGACAGTGACACAGAATGCCCACCGCTGTGAAATATCCCGTTAGAACACATTTCAAACAGCCATTAAAGAAAGTGTGTTTGCTACAGGGAGGGAACATGCTGAGCCAAAGAATTACTGCTTATTTACAAAGCAAACGTGGACCACATGTTGCTCTCTGCTTTTATTTAGTGAGCTAAATTCAAAGGCGGTAATTAGCTCCCCATCAGGTAACAATTCACCACATTACACACTTTGAACCTGTTTTTTTTAAACAGCATTTGTGTTGGTAGAATCACATTAAAAGCATTATGGGAGGGCTCTCACACACTACAGTCTTTAACATGAACAAGAGATGAACTATGGATATCATGAGCTAAGGTATTAGTGTGAACACTCACTGAAGGGAATGAGGGGAACTGAAACAAAAGATCTGTTGAACAATGAAAATATTTAGAGCTGGTAATCTCAAAGCAGAGTGAACGTTTGTCCGTTCAGGTATTAGCAGTATGAAGAGACATTCCTGTGGTGTGTAAATTGCCAAAGGGGTGCAGGACAGAAAGTGTTGTTTGGCACAAGTTTCAGATCTGCCTCTAATCAGGCCTTTAAAGAGTCTGCAGGAAGGATGTGTCACTTTTTTAATAGGAAGCAGAAAGACTGAAAGGAGTTGCCCGATTTATATGGAGAGTTAATGGCATGTGTCTACATTGGCGTGTACTGCAGTGGCAAAGTGAACATTGAACTAAAGCCCTCTGTCCTTCCTCCACCCCAAGCAAAAAAGAGGAGGGCAAAACTTCAGGCTAGGAATAAAGGAGGAATGCAAGTCATTCAATGTTATCCCTCCCAATACTGATTCCAATACCTCAACTCAGGTTAGCTGCTACGACCGATTACTGATCTGGTACCAGCCTTCCTTTTCTGATATGATTGTTACCCAAAGCTACTAAATGGACCTTGAGACTGTTCAGTCAAACAACTATTTCCTAGGTCAAGAATTGGCTTTAATGCTAAACCAATATGATACCTGGAATCCTATGATTTACAAGTTTTTTGGTCCATGTTTAGTCCATGCAAAGACGCGTACATTGTTATCCAACTGAGCACTTTAACATTATAGCACTTTGTTCTAGAAACTTTCTAGAAGAATTGTGGCTTGCAGGTTGCTAGCTGAAACCAGATCCCAGTGTCTGACTAATACCTGGATTCCACCGTACAGACAAAGACAAATCATCAAAGTGAATATTAAAAGTTAAAAGTCCAGTTATGAACGATATGAGAGAACCGCTTCTGGGACGCCTCGGAAACGCGTTACGTCACATTTGGTGAAATCCCAAGTATTGGCTGGAGTGGCCTGATGGAATCCAGGTATAATGCTGGGATCACACTACACAATATCAACGTGATAAAGACCCAAACAAAGGAACAAAAATCATTAATTTATGAAATTGCTGGTTTTACGTGGAGGACACTTTTACATTACATTACAGGTCATTTAGCAGATGCTCTTATCCAGAGCGACTTACAGTGAACTAACTACAGGGACAGTCTCCCTGGAGCAACTCAGGGTTAAGTATCTTGCTCAGGGACACAATGGTGGCAGCCTGGTATTGAACTCACAACCATCTGGTGTTCTGTTTGGAAGGCATACCACTAGACTACTAGGCCATCACCACTTTGACGTATTTATATTCAACAGTGATCTCCGGAGGGACTTGAACTGGGGACGTTATGGTTCATGGTCGGCACCTTAAACCTTAAGCCACCAAGGCACCTCATTTCCAATCAGCTATGTCATCAAGTTGTGAAAGACAGCGAGCTGTGATTGATCTGGGTTTAACTCTCAGCCAAGTCACACATATATACGTATACACATATATATATATATATACTATATACTATATACAGGGGGACCAACTGAGGTTTTGATGTAGGTTTTCTCTTAGAGACTAGAGGACTCTGCTGGTTCCTTTCTGGCGTGTTATGTATTTGTGAAAGACTGAAAAATGGAAGGTGTGTGTGGTTCATGTTTTAAAGAGAAAGTGTTGGTATGGGCATGTGGCTCTGTTTTCCTTGCTAACACTATTGTGGTGTGTAGAACCCAGTGTGCATGTTGTTGAGCATGATGGATGGTGTTTAGTTAGTCCAAGTGAAACCACTGGCTAATCTCCCCTGCACCTCTCTAAATACACCCAGTCGTGTGACGGCTGTTGGTTTGTGAAGGGAGGCTTGTAAAAACAGTAAAACACTGTTTGTTAGATGTTCCAAACATCTAACAAACCTGAAGTGAAGAATGTCTGACAGGAGAATGTTGCACATAAAACAACAGGGAGACTGCAATGTAAGGAATCAAGTATCATTAATTATCATCCTGCAACACAAAATGCAGTTGTAGCTCAGTCCATTATGCTACACACGAAGATCAATGTAAAAAAACAAAAACAATGGTGAATTCTCCCGGCAGATAGTATGGCCGGCATCTTTCACATTAAAAACTCAACACCACGGAAATATCGTCCATGAACTCTGACGTTTGAGCACTAAGCATCCCAGAGTCTGCCTCCTCTAGTCTCACCGGAGTCCTGCGCTCTGTCCTGTGGTCCGCCCGTCAGCTACAACAGCTTGATCTGGGATGCCACGCTGAAGCCACACAGTCCTGTTGCGGACTTGCATTATTAAGCTGAATGCATTCATTTTCAGCAATGGCTGAACCGTGGAGTTCATCCCCCTGCCAGAGATAATGTATGGCTTTAGCCATTGGACCAAACAGGGTTACATGAATACCCCCCACATACTGATCCCTCAACGTGAATATACAGTGTTCCAATTAGAATTTGAAACTGTGACATGCATACTGTATTCAGATCATTTGATTCGATGCATCCACTAACGTAATCATTCTTGTGTTGTCTCCAGAACTTGAAATACCTCCACCTGTGGTCAAACTGGTCATGATCTATAAAGGCACACAGCTCTCCAAGTAAGGACCTAAATGAGCTCCAAATTATTCTAAGGTATTATCTGACAAGTTTGCTTTTAAGTCCCCGGGACAACATTAGGCTCTATTACTGAGAAATGGAACAAGCTGACCAAAGTCAGTGTTGTTGGAAAGGCAGGTGATCAAGAAGCCAATGATCACTAACAGGGCTTCAGAGAGAATGTGCCACAAGGATCATCTATGGAGCGTCATTAATCAGACCTTTATGGTAGGAAGTAAATCCTGAGGAAAAGGCTTCAATCATGTGATGAGACAACATCCAGTTAAAACTAGAGATATGAGGGATATCCTTATGCTCTGCGCTTTCCTCTGTCCATACATTTCTTATTAATGTCATAAGAAAACCCACATGGCAGGCTTAAAACTAACGAAGACCTTTAAATATCTGATCACAATGTCCAGTTTACTTAAAGCTCTGAAGACTCGTGTGGCCAGATACATAGAACTGCAGATTCACCACTAAAGACAGAAATATGTATACACATTATTGTCATTAGATTCTAATTCTAAATAATTTACATTAGCCAATATATATTTGTCTGGAATTTGATGCCAGGATTATGTTTTCCTTATGATCACAAGACGAAACATTTGTTCATACTGAACGTACCTGTAAAACAATCACTTTGATTAGTTTGACCTATAATAAGACATGCTGAATTTTTTATGGTCATGTTGGCGCAACCCAAAGCACTTGGTGAGGGAAGGGTGGGGTCTTTTGTTGGATATTGAAAAAGTCAACACATGTTATATGAGGCAGAATCCATTGAGATTTACAGTAAAACAACAGTAATCACATATAGGATACAGACAGTGACCACGGTCAATGTCAAAAGCTTTGTACGCCCTCCGTCCTCCTACATACAATGGGGATGAAGGGGCTGGAAGACATTCATAGTGTACACTCACTGCTACAAACAGACTGCACTCTAACTCTAACCGCCATTTCTTAATTTCTGTAAAGTGCCAGCTGCTGCCCGGGCTTCTGTGATTTTTAATCAGAACCTTCCATATTCAGCTGAAACCCTCTCTTCCTGTGATGGAGTATGAGAGAGAAGGCAGCTGCAGGGAGCGCTGAACACTTTAAGACCTTGGGGTATTTGCCTGAGTGACGAACCTCACCACAGGGTTGTTATTGAGAGCCCGCTCTCTGTTCACTTACGCAAGACCTGGACGCTGCTGCCATTTGAGCAGTTTCTCAGCCACTGTGGCCAAGCAGCATTGCGTAACAGAAGGGAGAGAAAGAGAGCGATTGAGCGAGAGTTAAAAGAATAACAAGTTCTCTTCCAGCACTTTCTGTATTGTTTACAGCAACGGCACAAGTCCTGTGTAAGATGATAGTCTTAACAGGAGTGCAGGAGGAAGGGGAGAAGGCTGTTTGGTGCACGGGCTGCGGCCGGGCTGTGGTGCGGCCCACTCTGGATGGGAGGTTGGAGAGTGTTTCTGGCTGAGCCGGTGATCAGCATTGGGTTATGCAAAAGGTTGGTCGAGCATAGCCTGCTAGAGCTGTGGTCACGAAGGTGTGTGTCATTCGCTGGTAATGAGGCAATCTTTGCCTTGCTGTCATACAACAACAGTGAGAAACAGTGAGACTTCCCAGCAAGCATTTGACCGCCTTCATTTAACATCAGTCCAACTGAACACCAAACTTTCACAGAGTTAAATTCATATTAAAAGAGAACTACAGAGGGTTTTGAAGAGCATGTATTGGAAATATCATTTGGCCCTACATTTATAAAATAGTGCAGGAAGCAGCTTTGGATGACTGTAAGCATTATCTCAGCTTAATATGTGCTGCTCAGTATCCAAAGGAATCATGTCCACATTTAGTATTGCACGTACGAAAAAAGTTTGGGTTTGATAATTATCAGATTTATCTCATATTATAGGATTCTATAGAGGATTATTCAATAGTATAAATAATAAAAACTGGTGGTAAAATTAGAAACAAGTCCCAAACATTCTGGCCTTGTCTTTAGCAGCAGTCTTTCTCTTTGTTATTATTCTTAAAGCCAGCTAAAAACATGTTCACAATTATTTCTGTTGAGCCTAATGTACACTGGACACCTACATACAATGCTTGTGTCCTTTAGCCATATTTATGTTTTTTATATAATATTTAAATTCTAATCGTGAAGGAAATTTACTGTATTTCATTACTTTAAAAAAGTATTACTTACACCATTGCTATATGTGCTGCTCTAGAATGAGTTTATTTTCACTCAAATTATTTTCACTTTTTCAATTGCCAGGTGTGTCTGCATTATTCCGAAGTCCAAAAAAGTCCCATTTGACCGAAGAAAAACGACCATTGCTCCAAAGTCTCATACATCTCATACATCTCATATATGTCCTACATCTCATACATCTCATACATCTCCCTGCAGCAATCACAAGCACATGGCTGATAGTTATCCAGAATGACGTCATTGAACCTTTAATATTTATTTTCCTACTATGGCAAAGGCATGACCCGCCCTACTCTGCCTCTGATTGGCTTGCCATGATATTCTTAATAGTGATAATAATAACAATAATAATAATAAATTAAATTTACATAGCACACTTTAAAATACAGCGAAATCTCAAGGTGCTTCACATAAAGAGGAAACAATCATAGTACAAAGTCAAAACGGATCAATTAACACCTAAAGAACAATTTGATTAAATTAGTTAAAATAGGATGATTCAAATTAGAGACCAAAGTTTAAAAGGAAAATACGTAAGCGACAAAATATGTAAAAAATAAAAGCACATAAACTACCTTCACCCTAACTAACCATTCTCACTCCTCATGCCTAAACTTCACCAACCCAACTAACGAAGACGAGGCCGAGCTAATGAGAGCTATGTGCTTCTGTTTGTTGCAGGGAGAGTGTGTATTTTCGAAGCAATGAGCCATCGGAACAATGGACATTTGTTTTCGGGATAACAGGCTGTCGGACAAATTTGCTTTCGGTCCAATTAGACATTTCTTTGGAATTGGGGTTATGGAATAATGGGTGGTTGGAACAAAGGACAATCCTTGTCTCCATTTCTCCTCTCAAAACAAAAAGAGTTCAATCCCCCTTAATTGTCCCTCCCTGCTCCCTTACAGTCTAGATGGCGGCGAAGCAAAAACAAAAAAAAAAGAAGAGATTTATTCATCTCGTATCGTGCCTAACTTTAGTGGATCATAACACACCGGATATGGAATTAATCTGCAGATGCACCGGTTCAAAATGAGATGATGTCAGTTTTTCCGCCACAAAAAAAGGCCAAAATGTGGCCTGCAACATACTTGGTACAGTAAGGCTTATTTTTAGTCCTAGCCGATTCACGGAAATGCATTTTGCTACTGAAGCAGTTGTTGAGTTGTTAAGAGGAGTGCCGAGTTAGCAGTCAATAAAATAGGTTTTAAAAACATTGTGAATCACCGCAACCATGAGAGTTCCTTGTGCATACAGTCATAAATGAGCACAAAAAACATTAGGCTGAAGGGTCTAGTAGTATGCAAGATTAGCTGTTAACAGACAGAGACATTATCATAACATACCGGACAGATACAGACTGACACATTATCTCTCCACAGGTTTACACCTGGCTGAGTAATCCATTTCACATGAGATGTACAGTAATCTTACCAGTATATGTTGTCTGAGACAGCAGACACATGCCATGCAGCTGCTGGGTCACAGCATTATTTTGGACATGACTTTGAAAACATAGCAATTAAGATTTGGTAGGAGGATTTGGTGGTGGATGACTTTTATGTGGGCCTTTAAAACAAGGTTGAGTTTTGGTGCAGATTATCAGAACAGTCACATATTTGATTTTAATTGTACAGCTGGTGACCAAAGTTCCAAACCCCCGTCCTCCATCTCCCATCTCTACGTGTACAGGATAAATGTATGTTTATATGTTTATGCATGCATACGTGTGTCACACAGTCCATCAGAAGACTCATAAAGAACATGTATCTCTGTTGTTTATATGTCTGTTTATCTGTTGCTGGGAATTGGGCCTGTGGAGACTGACGTGGTGGAGGGGCTTTCAAAGCGCTGGGTATTTTTAGTTCCAAGGGATTATGTGTGGAGTTGTTTTCAATTTACTATTGGCAGGTGAGTGGCTGGGCGGAGGTGTCTACAGGGAACCAGACAGCCGGGAGCTCACATTCCCTCACTGTAGAGCCTTTTCTTTCCCTCTCTTGCTCTCAGTCTCTTGTCTTATTCTCAGGCTTTTCTTTTACTCTCTCGCTCCCGACACCTCCTTCCTTCCTTTCCTTCATTTCCTCTTGGCTGCTGTGCATCTGTAGCTGTCTGTTCCTATCTGCTGCACTCTTTATCATTCTTTCATTCCTCTTCCTCTGCTTTGTCGCCATTACTCTCTCAATTTGTTCGGTTTCCTTTTCCATAAATCACCTCTATAAACCGGACAACAATCTGATTCACAGTCACCGCAAACGATTCTTTATTCTTCAGCTGTGAAAACATTTACCTTGAATCATATCATTTGCTGTTTCATGGGCTGATATTCCATCTCATTTAGTAGCTGCTGCTGCCCAAAGGCCTAATTTACACTTTACACAGTCTGTGGTGTTTGCTCAGTCATCAGTACACTCTTCAGTGGACCCTTCAGTGGACTCTTCAGTACACTCTTTAGTGGACTCTTCAGTGGACTCTTCAGTGGACTCTTCAGTACACTCTTCAGTGGACTCTTCAGTACACTCTTTAGTGGACTCTTCAGTGGACTCTTCAGTGGACTCTTCAGTACACTCTTTAGTGGACTCTTCAGTGGACTCTTCAGTACACTCTTCAGTGGACTCTTTAGTACACTCTTCAGTGGACTCTTCGGTACACTCTTTAGTGGACTCTTCAGTGGACTCTTCAGTGGACTCTTCAGTACACTCTTTAGTGGACTCTTCAGTGGACTCTTCAGTACACTCTTCAGTGGACTCTTCAGTGGACTCTTCAGTGGACTCTTCGGTACACTCTTTAGTGGACTCTTCAGTGGACTCTTCAGTGGACTCTTCAGTGGACTCTTCAGTACACTCTTCAGTGGACTCTAAAGTACACTCTTCAGTGTACTCTTCAGTACACTCTTCAGTACACTCTTCAGTGGACTCTTCAGTACACTCTTTAGTACACTCTTCAGTGGACTCCAAAATAACGAAACAACAATGTAATCTGAATAAAATCTAATAGTGTCTGTAAGTGGAATCTTCAGAAAATATTCATCTCGACCTTCATTACTTTTGCTTTCCTTGTAATGCAAATGAAAAGAGAGGTTAGCGTGTTAGAGATGAGGAATTGGCTGATTTGGACTTTTTTTTTAAATGTAGTTGATTTAGTTGCTAACTGCTCACATGGTTATTTTGCCTGCAGTGGAACTACAAGGCTATATCTTTTAAAACATATATTTTTAAATATGTCTGTGAATGAATTTAGATTACACAATGTAGTTACTGTTACAAACGAGCAGCATCAGTTACATCATCAATGAAGATCAATAAGCCCGTTTCAGAAGCAGCCATGATATTCCCTGTTTCACAGATGAACTTGTGTGTTTGGGATCATGAGCAGATCCTTTCTTTCTTTACACATTAGCCTTTCCATCACTTTGGTAAAGGTTCATCTTTGGTTCATCAGTTCATAAAACTTTGTCCCAGAACTTTGAGCCTCGTCTCTGTTCTGGCCTCCAATCTGGCCGTCCTGTTCTTAATGCTGATGAGTGGTTTGCAAATTCAAAAAAATGAAAAATGTGTGAGACACTGAACATTTAATAACCCTAACCCACGCATGTGAAGATGCATTCTTATGCCAGGTGAGAACTGATGTACCCAAGACTCATGTTCATACCAGGCCTGAACAGGGCCAGTGTTTCACTACAGTTAGAGCTTGACTGCTGGAGAAAAGACAAAACTCTTGGTTGTGGAGGCCAACAAAATCCAATTTGTCCAATACCAACCTCAGGCTTTGTGTCATTGTTATTAATCTGAATTAAACAGTCAAAAATCTTGGTGTCAACTTGGTCTTTTTTTAAGACCTGATTTCAGCCTTAGCTACTTTATATATCTGGATGGAGCGGATAACTATCAGACACACCCAAGAAGCATTTGAGATGTTTTTTTATTCAGGTTGTTAAAACCCCTTTGGAAGTTGTTTTGTGTCACATTTTAGCCAGAGAAGGTTAGTGGAAGAGTCACGTGACTAAGAATCTATAAAGATGTGTAAACGTTTTGTCTAACTAGCCATGTAAGTCATCCATGTATTGTGTTTATGGTTACTTAGGGACACATAAAGTGTAAATGAGAGCATTAATAAAACACTTGAAATTAAGAGTATAAATGGGGTCCAATTTGCCGTTGTTGGTATTTCTAAAAGAACAAAAATGTTTATTACCTATAAAACTCCACATAGATGAGTACCTTCATACCTAGAATTACTCCCAAGGCTTGACTCATGTACACACAGATCACATGATGATAGATTGTCTCATTATTACAGATATGTATAAGCTCTCTATTGGTGGCGGAGCATTTTTATACTGTAATCAACTTATGTGGACTAGATTACCGTGCTCAATCAGGAAGACTCCATTTTTAAGTGTAGACTGAAAACCTATTTATCCTCTCTTACTATTGAATTGTATAAGTGTTTCCAGTGGAATTATTTGACCTTGTACTGTATTCAGGATTTTATATATTGTACTTATTACTCTCTCTGTTATTGTGTTCTTTCATTTTTTATAAAGTGTTTTAAGACATTAAGTGTTTTTTCACTTAAACGTACTTGTGCTCTTCTCCTGTGCATGACTTACAGAAGTGAGAAAAGTAGGTCAAATAGTTTTCCCTCAGGTCAGTCCCAGTATTTCAGCCCTGCAGACCAATATTCAGTCCCTGTTTCCATTCTCAAATGGTAAAAGTGATTATGAAGGAAGTAAACAGTTGCATGCATTAAGAAATCTGAGTTCTATGGAATTTGCACAAACAGAAATAGTCAAAGCACACCTGAGAAAAATACAAAAACAGAATATCTCCTCATAAACTCTTTACAGCTTAAAGCTATGTTTTATTAAATCTACATGTTTTTCAGTAAAGGTCTTTATGGTTACTGTAATGTTTAAAATATTACACAAAACACCTAATAATATCACCATATGTGTGAGAGGAGAAAGAGATGATAATGATGATGATGTCGGTGCCAGAACCCACGACCAGCGCTGAGGAGACACATGTGCACATGTGGATTTCTTCATGCCAGTACATCTGCAAATGCAGTCACAGCTGAATTCCTAACAGCTTGGGATCACAGCATAATTATTTCACAGCAAATGTTTTCATTTATGTATTCCCACATTTTGAATCTGTTATGGATGGAGCTGAATAATATGGCTGCCACCTGTTCAGCTCATGTGAGAACCGAGGTTTGGAAACTAAAATTGGAAGTGGTAAAAACCCTTTCATGGACTAGAATTAGTTAAAAAAAAAGAGCTGCAGTGGAGTATTGAGGCTGCCTAAATCCTCACAAACCGGCTCCAAATGAAACAGTTTTAGCTCAAATTGTTTTCTCCTGTCTTCAAGGTCAGATGTCTCCCACTGAAGGTGTCCTGCTCAAGACTATAATGACCCTTTCATGTTGCAACCTCCAACACCCTGACAGTGCGTAAAGTTGCCCTGTAAAGTTGAGTCCAGCTGCAGCTGAATCATCACATCTTTTCCTCTGAAACCCTCGAGTCCGACTCAGTGTGGAAAGACCTTGAGTTTAGTTAGCTGCAACCTGTAACTGACACATCCACAACTCAGCTCGGGTCAGACGGGTGCTCGGAGAGGCTGCTTCCCCACACTGTAACATTTTGTAATAGCAGCACTCAGTAGTATATGCCCCCAGCTTCTCAAACCTGCTGAATCAAACAACAAATTTTAGTTATGAGCTTGAGGTGCATATCCAGAATTGGCTGAAATTATGCATGTAGGTAAACATTACAGGGACAGACTCAGGTGTGTGCAGTAGCACAAGTGGCTACTGGGACAATCTGACAGCAAGGCTGAGTGGATGACTGGATGGTCAGTGCCCATGGTCATCCCGAGAAGAACAGTCTTATTTTAGCAGCCCTCCTGTAACCAGCAGCTTTGATGTCTCTGTAACATTATATCTAACTAACTAACTAACTAACTAACCACACCTTCTTACAGAACCCCCCATAGTAACAGGCAGAGACAGAGGTCATGTCCAGATTCTTACTCTACCCTACAGTAACTTTCTTGGCCACTTGGGGGCAGCAGAAACAAGTTGTAAACACAACATCGACATATTATCACCTTTTAAGTTGATGGCAAAGCACGTTAGCAAACTGTTGCCTATTTACACATCCAGCAGTTATGGGGTAACATGATCGTTCATCTGGAGGAGTATATGTGTCCCAATGATGAATGTAAGTCCATTATTCACTCTGTTTTAATTCCTGACGGAAGTATCTTGCTCTTTAGCTGCTAAATGCTAAATGCTCCGCTATGTTCACCAGCTCCTTATTTGTTTCTCCATTTGTTGGTCAATGTAAGGTTCTCTGGCTCTTGCAAAGAACTGTTCATATCTCTGTTGGCAACGGACATGTCTTTTGATTGTTGTTGTACTAATTATGATTTTAATGGACAAAAACACGATTGTTACGCCTATTTCAAAGCACAGCCAAGGGGTTGAAAGTGTCCGGTTTGGGGACATCTGAATGCGTCTCTCCTCTTTGCAGATCATGTAGTTCTGTTGGCTTCCCCCTCACCTATGGTCATGAGCTTTAGGTAGTCATCTAAAGAATGAGATCGCTATCAAGCAGCCAAAATGAGTTCTTCGTAGCATGGCTGGGCTCAGCCTTAGAGATAGACTGAGGAGCACAGACATCCGGACGGAGCCGCTGCTCCTTTGTGTTGAAAGGGGCCAGTTGAGCCAGTCCAAAGAGGCATCCTGAGCGCCTCCCGTAAGAGGTTTTCCGCGCACGTCAAACTGGTAGGAGGCCCAGGGGTAGACCCAGAAAGCTCTGGAGAGATTATATATCTGTTCTGGCCTGGGAACACCAGGGAGCTGGAAAACGTTGGTGGGGAGTGGGACATCTGGAATACTTTGCCTAGACTGCTGACCCAACGACCTGATCCTGGATGAACGGATGAAAATGGATGAATGAGTGGATGAGTGGATGAGTGGATGGGTGTAGAGAACAAAGACAGTCTGTAGAAAACTGCGAAAACCCAGCCCACCCTGCTGGACTTTGGTCAGACACACATTAACATCCACACAAAAGTGTGGCCACGTCTGCTAATGTCTCTGTATGTTTCCTTCACAAACTAGCGCCTTTCCTTGCCATCACATTACCGGTGATAGAAATGAGGGTGTGTGTGTGTGTGTGTGTGTTATACGTTAGAAGTTTATCTGTACCGTTACGGCGCAAGTGTCCAGAACGTCCATGTAGCACCGTGCAGCAGCGGGAGACCATCAGGGGGAAAGCAAAAAATATACTCAAATCTATCACATTGTAATGTATTCCCATGCTTCTGGCATAAACCAAGCATCTCTATCTCTCTATCTCTTTGAACAAACTATTTTTAAATGTATCAAAGATACAAAGACATATGTCTGTATTTGCATCAATAGAAAAGTTCAACAGTTTGGCTAATAAGCTTTTTCACTAACCCTAACCCTAACCCTAACCCTAAGGTGAGAGGTGGTTAGCGTAGCTTAGCATAAAGACTGGAAGCAGATGGGGAAAAGCTATCCTGGCGCTGTCCAAAGTAAAAATAAATATGCCTACCGTAACCTCCAAAACACACTAATGTACACAGTATCTAATTCTTTTAATCTGTTCACAAAGAAATGTAAATCTGTAAAAATGCACCAACCTTTTAACAACTGAGACCACAAATGAATGCATATTAGTTCAATCTCAAAATACATCAATACTAGAAAATACAATACAAAAAGTTTGTTACCTCAGGAGTAAATAAAGCTAAAACTGCTACTTGGATACAGACGTCTTTAGAAGACGGTGGTTCCCATTCTGGGTCCGAGGGATACTGAGGGGTCAATGTCTTTTCAGATCCGGCCACTCCTTCTTACCCTGCAGTAATCCTGTGTTCCTGCCATTCACCATCACCTCATCTGACCCGCCCCCCTGCACACCTTTTCCCACTTCCCCATTAGCCTTGCAGTATACTTTATATACCAGCTCATTTATACTCATGCCTGATTACTGTCTGTTTTAACCCCTGTCTGTTCTTTGGACTTCTGACCCTTTGCCTGATCCTGGATAAGTATGCCTTCTCTTACTTGCCGGCCTGTTGATGAGCACCAGTACAACTGAACTTTTATCTTTACCTGTACAGATAATATCCAGAAGGATGAACAGTATAATACACTGTAATTGTATTTACTGAAAATTACCCCAAGTTGACAATATTTAAGAATAACCATCCTAATCATAGGTTTCAGTTAAACCAATATCATCGACCTATGTGCAGTGAAGCCTAATACTGTTTTTTACATTGCATATCATGTGGAAAAGATGTCGTAATGACAGATTAGCCAGAAGTCCGGCATTCAGAGTGGTACATTGCAGAGTGGAAGAGAACCATGAAGCCAGTGGTTTCTGCTGACAAAGCCACCAGTCATAGAGTTTGCCTTCCAGGGAAGGAGAGAGCAGCCTCTCAGCACAGCACTCTCAGCCCTCTTCCCTCCAAGAAGGAAACCCGCATTTAACGGATCCTCACACAGGTTTCCTATGAACTCCGAGGTCCTTCAGTCAGGAAAACGTTTGAGGTTTTATTATTTGAAATAGATTGGTCACTGACAGATGGGCCACCCGGCTCACTATTTGAACTGTACATAGGGATATCTGTTTATTATTGTACTGACACAATGCCATGTGAAGGATTCCTAAATACATAAAGCACATTAGACTTTGGATTTTGTCCAACACCCTGATTAACACACGTGTCCTTTGATTTTGAAACAGTTGCCTTATATTGTTGTTATTTAGCCTTTCTGAGGCTATCACCAATATATTCGCACAAATTTGCAGAGTGCAACTTGTGGTTTATTCACGCACACTAAGGAGATTGATAGAAAGCACATTAGTTATTTTCTAATTTTATTAACAGTGTTATTAATAGGCTGATATTTAAAGCAAAGTAGGCTGCAATCATGATTTATTGGAGGAAACCAAGCAATTCTATGTAAAATCAGTCATCCCTATATAGCCTGAATGGAATGATCCTTTGTTTCATAACCACATTTTCCCACCACTGCCGGATAAGGCTCCTTAGATCGAATCGGCGATAATTTGGTGTCACTCCTACTTAGCATATTGTGAAGGGTGCAAACTGTTTGCACAGAGGGAAGATCTGTGACTAATTTCTTAATTTCTAAGTTACTCATGTACTGTTTGTGTTACAAATTTGGTGTTGCGATGCAGGTTCTGGTCCAGGCTCCAAAATGATGGAACGAGCTCCCCATTTATATCACGTCAGCAGAAAGTCTTCACAGCAGACAGAAAAGCTATTTTACTTGGGAGATTCTTGCTGTTCTGAGTTTTTATCCTCATGGTTGTTTGCACTTATTGTAAGTCACTTTGGACAAAAGCGTCAGCTAAAGGAAATGTAATGTAATGATAGGGAGTAACTGGCTTATGATTTGGTGGTTATTGCATTGAATGGAAGTCATAACAAGTTTCATCAGATCTCTATCAAACTAGATTTGCTGTACATACAAATGTTGGACAATCATTTCTATCTGGGGGTGAGAAAAGCTATTTGTTCTTTACTAACGTTAATATATGCCTCTTTTCTTTTGAATCAGTGGATATTCCTGGGCCGTAGAGGCCTTTAAAATAAAATTCAAACAAAACAAAGGAAAAATATCTTTGGTTGAACTGCTCATAACTGGTAGACATATGCAGCTGGTGATAGGGGGTCACAAGTAAACCTTGCCTTGGTGCAGGTCACAAGCCAAACATGTTGCTAACTTCTAGCCTAAAGCATTAACATGAAGCCCCAGAGCCAAAGAGCTAGCATGGACACATACATGGTTGTGCTTTGCATGTTCTCATTATCTAACAGCTAATTCAGGACAATCACTCAGAAACTCTCTGTACTTGTACACGGTAACTTGTGTTATCATATCATATAGCAGTAGATTCGATTTAGTGGTTTGAGGTAATGGAAGTGATGAGTAATGAAGTGACTGACGACAGGAATCAGGGCTGTGTGTGACAACTCTCATGTGACATCAGCTTTTCTCTTAGAGGGAGGAACTGTATAAAAAACAGCAGCCATGTCACTATGTGTGTGTGTGTGTATGTGTGTGTGTGTGTGTGTGTGCGTGGGTGCGTGCGTGCGTGCGTGTGATATGACATCACTCGCTACACTGCTGTCTTAGTCCCTTCCATGTGATGGAGCACACGCACACTCATAGAAAGAACAGCGCCAGTTGTGCTGAATCATTTTCATATCAAGTTTGGATAGATCAGTGGTAATGTGGGCTGACTCTGTTGTATACCACTGGCTGCAGGCAGTCATGAAGTGATTTGCTTATAGCCCACACTGTCAACCAACCTCTGGAATTTCCCTCCTTTTACTAGAATACCTGTGTATTTCAAGTGGCAGCAAACTTACTGTACTGTCTGAGGATTTATCTGTGTTTACTCAGCATTATATATGATATATGACAAGTAGGGCTTTGTGGTAAAGCATTAAAAATAATATTTTGAAAATTCTTTTTAGTGAGATGAAAAGATGGATATCAATCTCTTGTCTATGTGTTAAGGACAGTTCTGGAGTTAGGATATGGTTATTCTTCAGCTTTTTGTGAGGAATTTTAGCAACTTTCCTCATCATACCTTCAACACCACTGAACACTGAACCTGTTATTGGCTTGTTGAAACAACCTTAACCGTTCCATGCAAAATATCTTGTGCTGTTGCTATCTTCACATTTTAATTTAAAACAATACATGATCCATGATAATAAACTTGGTTACTTCACTGTGACAAAGAGTTGTTCTTTAGGGTTCAAGGTTAATTTATTGTCATTGCAGTTGTAGTCTGCAATGCTTTATAAGAAAAAGAAAAAAGAAACACTTTTATGGTGGATTGTGGGGGATAAGTTTAGAAGTCTCAAAGCCTGAGGAAAGAAGCTGCTCTGTAGTCTTGTGGTACGACAACAGATACTAGTGTATTTTTTGCCAGATGGCAGCAGGCTAAAAAGGCTGTGGCTGTGGGTGGGGGTGGGGGTATTGTCCTTTAATATCCTTCTGGCTCTTCACAGGCATCTCACCTCATTGATTTCACAAATGTTAGGTCGATGGGTATTTTCTGGGAGGTTTTAATCCCCCGCTGCAGAACCCTCCTGTCCTTGGCCCGTACACTTCACATGCCAGTTTGTAATGTTTCCAGTCAGGATGTCTCTGTTGCTCCTCTGTAAAAGTTAACAAGAACTAGGCAGGGGAAATTTGTCTTCTTAAGTTACCCTAAAAAATACAGCAGTTTTTAAGCTTTTTTCCGCCGAGGGTGGAGTTATGTGATGACCACGTCAGGTTGTTTGTAATGCTATTTTCTAAGAACTGTAACTGTTCACTTCACCTTAGCTCCATTGATGTAGACAGGGGTGTGTCTTCGCCTCCATTTTCTGAATTTAATAATCAACTTCTTGGTTTGCTGACGTTGAGCAGTAGGTGGTTCTCACTTTGCAAGATTGGTGATTTATGAATCACCTCTCTTTATGAAGTCTCACCGTTGTTTGTAATTCGGCCGATATTTTGTGGATATTGTCATCCACAAAAGAAAGTTCTCTTCCTGTCGGGTTGCAGTCGTGGGGTACAGCGTGAACAAGAAATATGAATTGTTCCAGCATGTAATTCCCCCTAAAACCACAAACTGCTGTTTCCACATTACTGTTGACTCCAGCTCTGTACTTAACACACACCGCGAGACTGATAGCCATCTGAAAAACTCACCATTGGAAAAAAAGAAAAGAAAAGGAAAACATAGAATTGTAATAACAATTTTTGTAACTTTACAAAACAGACAGATCTCTGACTATTAATTAATCCCACTGCACAGTGTTTGGGTGGAGGTGTGAAAGTAGGCAAGGGTTTCTCACAAGCTTGACTTTTAGCCACTTCTGTAGCTGCATGAATGCCTTTTGAGAGTGTGCTCTGCTATCCTTATGTGTACAAGTCATTATCTTGAGACTACAACGACACAGAGTTCTTGATGGCAGGCTATACACCTTCGAATGAACCAGTATAAAAACTGTATGTCATGGTTGGACGACACGTACAGCGACACGTTGTACATCGTAGTGACACGTTGTAGCGACACATCGTACATCGTAGCGACACGTCGTACAGCGACACATCATACATCGTAGTGACACATCGTACATCATAGTGACACATCGTACATCATAGTGACACGTCGCACATCGTAGCGACACGTCAGCATACTGAGGCCCTGGTATGAGCTTGGGAAAAATCACATATTGGCCTGTCAGTGCATTCTAGTGCAGTCAATGTACTGATGTCGGGACTTTTATTCTAGTGTACATGTCAGATTGCACTGATTATTGTAGTGCGGTGTGAGGAAACTGAAACTTGTCTCACTCCACCAAAAATATTTTTATTTCATTCATTGTCTGTGTTTTGTGTCTGATAATTAGTACTGAGTATCAACATATTGTTTTTTGAGTTCAAGAACCCAAAACAAGTACTGGGCTCTATTAGTGAATGTCCATCAGGATGTGTGTGTGCTTGTACGTGAGTGAATGTCTGAAATCCACAGCAGGTGTCGGCGTGGCTTCTACTCAATGCATCCAGTGTTGTGTTAAAGCACAGCAGACTCATTCATGAGGCTCTGCAGCAGTTTGTGTAAACAGTTCACCTTCAGCTGGTCCTCCAGGAGCTGGAAGTGTGACTTTCTCCATTGACAAATGGGAAGGAAACAAGAAATTGCATTGTTAGTCTTGGCTTATCTGCCTCAGCTGCTCAGACTGCACACTGTTCAATGTTGGCCACTGAACAGCACCGGAAGGAGCAGAGGGATTAAACATGTTGATGTGTGCTTGTTTGATCAAAGCATTGCTTTAGAGTTCACACAGGTCACAAGCTTCCCATAGAGTAGTGCTGTAAGCATAATTTGTGATCAGGTTTTGTGCCGAGGGCCCCTGCATCTCCATGTGCTTAGCTTCATGTTGATCTGCCTGAGGTAGGTACATATATAACCGGTCCTGCTGACAGGAGTTTAAGGTGGATTGCATCACTGGTTTCCATTTCACTTTTGGCAAACGTTTGAAATTGCTTGAGGAAGCATTCATTAATTCACATGTCTTATTAACTCTTACTGGTCGGTTGCTGATCCAAATGATTGCTTTCCTAATGGTTTTAACTTACATGCACTATTTATGTGTCTGTTTTTATTGTCTTTACTTATGTCTAATGTTTTATCTTTACACTATCCATACGGTGTTTGTGGCTGCAACTAATGTGGTAGCGCACACTTTTTGCTTCCACCTGGAATGATACAGTTTTGCTTGCTTATCTAGTATACAATGCCTCTTGTTCTCTTTTGGTACAATTTAATATTTGTGCCATTCTCACCTGATCAGTCCTTTGCTCTCAAAACCTTTTGGATGGATCGCCATGTTCATGTCCTCAGGATGAATTGCAATAATGAGTTGTTAGCATGGTAACACATTAAACTAAGATGATGAACATGTTAAAATTACCTACTCAACATCAACATTGTAACGTTGTCACTCTGAGAATTTTAGCATGCTGACATGAGACCATTTATCTCAAAGCACCGCTGTTCCAAAGCACTTCTCGGTATAAGTTGTGGTTGTTCTGACACTAACAACTCCTGGGTGGAGCAAAGGTGGTGCAGCATCTCAACAAAAGAACATATAAACACATACACACATATAAATACACACTCTGCTGGTTATTGTAACAATATATTGATGTAAACCGTAGTGACTGATGGTATAAGTGGACACCATAAAGGATAGAAACGGAGATAGACACACCGGAGACAGCCATTTGTAACACAGCAGCAGATGAGGTATTTCACAGGTGGCTGTGATGATCCTGGCAGTTGGCTGGACAAACAGTCAGAAGTTGAAGCAGACACTAAATCCTTCTGTAGGCTTCATTCTCCTGCTACAGTGTATTTACAGTCTAGTAACTTACATAGATACTCCAAATCCACCAAGGATGTCACCTTTTCTCATCAAGCAAATAAAAAAGATTCCCAGAGGCTTGGTCAGATCTCGCCAACAAGTGAATTACACACAGTACAGGTGACAAAAGACATTTGATGAATCACCAGATCTCAGTTCAGGAAGATTCATGTCTGCTGAATGTGCATTCTACCCACATTGGACCCACTCATATGGACTGCAGCGTGTACCTATTTGGAGAGCTTGAAATGTTACAACAATATGGCTGCCCTTTCATTTGCATATAGCTTGCTCCCCCATCAGATAAGTCTGCGCCGGCACCCGACCAACCATAGGAGTTTGACAACATTTCTTTACCTCATGAGCCCATATAGAAACCTGGCACTTTGTGAGCATTTAGGGAGTGAAAATAAAGGAAAAGTACATGTTAAGTAGCTAAAGAAGCTTCTCAACATTAACAATAACGTCACTTCAAACCAAATTTACATTCCTCTGGGCCTCCTCTCATTAAACACACAATCTTCAGTTTTGAGGGAAACATATTTTCTTTCGGATTACGTTTGTATTTAACATATCATAAATACATTTGTAATAATAATCTGCAAAAGTCAGCATAGGGAGAAGGTCAGGGGGGACGGGTCGGTCAAATAAACACCCAGGAAACAGGAATTTCACTCAGGAGACACTTTACATGTCCTGTGTGAAAGTCAACGTTCACTTATTGTCATTTTGTCTGTAACTTAAATTACGTAACAAACGTACTTATTTTAAACCAAACCATGATCTTTTACTTAACCAAAGCAAGTATTTTTTTTATCAATTTATAACATAAACCAGATGTTTAAAACTGCAACCGAAACAAGGGGGAAAATATGATTACCTCAAAACGTAATTGAGGATGCAGTTTATTTGTATAGAAACTTGATGTTGTGGCCGAAAGGTTTAACATTTCTGAATTAAATATCCTCAGTTGTTTTACACGATACATTTAATTAACAGACCATCGATAGCTTTCATCTAAACTCATGTTCGACTATACAGAGTACTGAAAATGAGGCAGTACAATGATTTCCAACAACCTCTGTTGCAAGTTGTTAAATAAAGAGGTTCAGATAGTAGTATGATCTAACTATATTCTAAGACTTTTCTCCTCTGTGAATGTGGATTATGTTTTTAAGGAATGTATGCAATTTTATTTTACAAGTATTTCTCTCATTGTAAAGTGTTCTGTCAAACAATATCAATGCATGGTATGGTAACCTGAACAGGCTTAGAAAGGTCATATATGCGGCCAGTAAATTCATCAGAGGGTCACAGCGCCAGTTGAGGGGCTCTGTGACCCTGAGGAACATTCACATCCTCTGTATGCCAGATTTGAGAAGCTAAACTCCTGCTACAGGATGTCACTGGATACAAACAATGTACATAGGAAGTCAATTATCCTGCAGGCAGTTGGCTTGCTCAATTCTTCAGAGACTACATCTTTTCTTAAACTTTACTACATGGGAGTACACATAGTGTCAGGGTTGTTTTCATGTGGTGTATAGTTTTGATGTTTTAATGAACTGCCACATGGGCCAAAGACAAGTTTCCACTTTTGTGAACAATAAAGTTGTATTCTATTCTATTCCATGGGGAAAACATTTTCTGTATTTTTAAACTGCATGACTGTGCCACTCTTAAAGTGATATAGAGAGAGGTCTGAAGGAGATCTGTCTCTCTTTAGCTCTGTCCCTTCATTACTGTCCCTGTCTCTTAAGGCTCAGTTCTATTATCATTATAGGTGTTAATCAGAGACAGTATTATCAAATCAAAAAAGCCATATTCAACTATATATATTTCTTTATCTGTGAGAAAATCCCAAACCACAGTGTCTTGTTAATCCTGGGCTTCTGCCTTACGTTACAGCTATCAATTTAAGACCTCCGGGCCTCCTAATTCATCGTGCTGTGGGACGCTGACAAACACTCCTCTACCGCACACATGGCTTTCAGTATTACATGTGTGTGTGTCCCGCAGCATCTGTCTGACATGGCAACACATATGGCTGTCAGTGCTGCGCGTGTCACCCCAGTCCTGTGTAAGCGTATTTCAAACACTTCCACACACATGGTTCTCAGTAGTATATAAGTGGGATTGTGCTGCTGCTGCTACTGTGCAATGACTGCTGTCATACTGAAGGCCGTGTTATTTGTCTGTGGGTGTCGAGATCTGTTTATTGCTCACAGGGAGTACTAATCATGTGAAAACAGCTGTGTAATGTGGGTCAGGAGAAATATAAAGAATGTGTCCAGTCTGACAAAATACCCATGATGATGTCACCAGGGTTATCTTGATTTGTCTGTAAGTCCTACTACTTTATAGAAGTGCAATACTAAATTGCTAGATGACTCCTCAAGGCTCGAATATACAAACAGACGCGTGCACGGACAGCTGCGGACACCACGGACCCGTCGTCGTTCTGTTTGTACTGTGTTGGAGGACATGCTCCACAAGATTCAATATGTTAATTGTCACTCCGGTTACAGTAAAATCGTTTGAAATACTTTTGCTAGGATGCACCAGAAGGACAAACAATAAATAGTAAATATAAAAAGTATAGTAAAATATCAATGTATTGTAATGTATTCCCATGCATACTACTATTCTCAGACAGCCTCTCTCTCCCCGCTTGCCACACAGTCCCCCTCTAGTCTCCTGTCTGTATCAGCAGAAGTCTGAACAGAAGTCAGAAAACAGAAGTCTGAAAACAAGCAATATAACACGACTCTAATTATCCACCAAATGCACCATGTCCTCTAACACATAATCCACCCAAGAGCAAGTTTTAAGTATTATTTTAATTCCCTCTTCTCACCAGACACTGTGTTTCTCATTAACATGAAATAGACAAAAAGGAAAAGCAGTTTGCCGACAACATTGTCTTCACAAACGTCTCTTCGACACAACGCAGGGCTTTCTACAGTTGCTGCAGCGTCTTTCTGATTTTAGCAGATTTGATGGGTTTTGACCTTCAGAGCCACCGTAGTTTCTCACTCTCTGCCCAAAATTGTTACCCCAATTATAACTTTACAAGTTATTACATTTTACCAGGCACGCTCTCTCCTTAGTTCTTTTTCATACTATCTACGGTCACAGCTGGGGATTCTAAATCTTTCCGTTTTTAAAAAAATCCAAAAATGTATCCTCATTTCAGTGTAATCACTCCGGTGAGATATAGAGTCATCTTGTCTTTCCTCTGTCTGTCTGACACACACACACACACACATCCTAAATCAGCCATTCTCTCTCCTTTTTTTGTAGATGTAATCTCTCCTACACACTTCAACCCTTACTTCAGGCGGCTGACGTTCGATGTGTCTTCCATGGAAAAGAATGCCTCCAACCTGGTGAAGGCTGAGCTCAGGATCTTCCGTCTTCAAAACCATGGGGCCCGAGTGTCTGAGCAGCGCATCGAACTCTACCAGGTAGACTCACTTTTCCTTGACATCAGGAGCTGCAAGGGATCCCTGACAATGATTCAATAGTTACTTTTTGGAATTTATTCAGGCTAGGAACTACATATTTTTAGTTTAACATCATAATTACATTGAAAGACAACTTTTTAACATTATTATTAAAACATTTGTATAGAGCAGGGGTTCTCAATGGGGGCGTTCAGAGGACGTCGGAGGGCGCTGGAAGCAATATTTTAGAAAGGGGGGCGTTCACGTGTCTTTGGGGGGCGTTTGTGTGTACGGCCCGCGAGGTAATTCATGAACACACGCAAAAAATCTACTCCAAAATAATAAATCCAAATCTAGTCAGATATAGAATATAACCGGCGACTGACTGTTTTTCCTGGCCAAGGTCAGGGTCCTTGAACACAACACGAGCGGAACGTGTTGTCACATGGTCACGTCATGTCAAAAAACTTCAATATTAAACGAGACGGTCATTGACATCAGCGAACGCAGCATGGCGAGTGTAACAAAGAGAAAGGTGGATGCGGAATGTTCCAGGAGAAATGGACGAACGATTATTTCTTTGTGGAAGTAAAAGGCCAGTGTTTGTGTGGACGTGCTTGCGGTCATGAAAAAGGCTCTGGAGCTGCATTACAGCACGAAACTTGCCAAACTGCACGAGCTGAAAGGACGAGTTGAGTGCGTTTGATTAAAGTTAACATTGTGTGTTTTTAGACTTTTATTTTTATTTTGCTGAGCAATGTCCCCCCCAGCCACCACTGTTCGAAAGCATTAATGTTATTCCAAGGATACACCATGAATAAAACTATTCTGAATGAATGTTAAAACACTAACACTCTGGTCGGGACATGGACCAGCAGCAGACGAGCTGCACTCTGGCTGCTCATAGTAGCAGAGCTAACGTTATAGCAGAGCTAACACCTGCAGAGCTCACGTTATAGCAGAGCTAACATCAGCAGAGCTAACACCTGCAGAGCTAACATCAGCAGAGCTAACACCTGGAGAGCTAACACCAGCATCACTGCTGCTGATTTAGGCTGTGTGTTTAAAAAACGTGGATATTTTCGGCTGAGTTTCTGAACGTTGGATGTGTTGGATTTTTGACTTTTTTGCACTTTGTAGTTCTCTCCTCTCCTTTCCTCTCTCGTTTGTTCGCGAAACGGAGAGAATGTGAATGCACAAAGCATGTTTTACGCCGTAAACACAGAAACGTGCACATAAATTAGATAAATAATATAAGCGTTTGGTTTATTTAATAAAAGAGCACATTTGGCGCTATATATTTATATAAAATATATGTTCCTTTGTGGTTGTTTATTGTTGGATCACTTAAGAGTGCAGATTGTTTCACATTTCTGAGGCTGCTGTGTTTAACACCGGTTACAGTTTGAATGTCTGACCCGTCTCTGATTGGCTGCAGTCTATGGCACAGATTAAAGTTTGAATCGTTGCATTTGTTTAACACTCCTTAATAAAATGCCTTGGTTTGCTCCCTGGGTGCATGGTGTATCAGGGCAACTGAAGGTAAAAACAACAAAACATTTGTTTAATAATATAATATTAATTATTATTTTGAAATTTTATTATGCAACTTCAATCTCAATTTGAGTTTTTATAATAAGATAATATAGCAGCCTAATAATAAGAAAAATATTATAAGAATTGAAATACTAAATGAATATAATCAATATGTAATATAAATTATAAATACTAAGAATAATAATTAGAATAATACAAACAGCATAATAAAAGGAAGCGTACATTTTATTTGGGGGGCGGTAAGGGACCTGGATAATGGATAGGGGGGCGCTGGCCCAAAAAAGGTTGAGAACCACTGGTATAGAGGACATAACTCTCATTTATAGACTATTATGCAGTTAGTAATCACACTATTTAAACAGATGATGTAAAATAACTGGTGCTATATCTCATGCATACAGGACGGTCTGACATCCTGACAAGGAAAAAGTGAAATAAAGGTTTTCTAGTGATCCTTTACTACAACTAGTGACTCTGTAAGCAGCAACACAAGACATTTTAAAGCATAAATATGACAATAATTGTATGACATGGAAATACGTATCAAGTGAAAAGATCCCAGTTACTCTGTAAAACATGAACACAGCTTATGCAGGGTTTAATGTTCATGTTTTCTTCTCATCTACTTTCCTAAAGGCAATGTTTACTTCATTAGTTAAAAAGATGAGAAACTTCTAGAAAATATCTGGATGCCACGGTATAATAAAAAGGACACTTGTAAATTGTAACTAATGGCTTTATTAATGGTTTTTAAATCATTTGCTTATGTTATATAGATCAGGTATTAACTACTAAAGAGAACTCTTGGCTTGCCTGGTTGCGTTGCTGCTGTGTCTTCTCGCAGGACACTTTGTGTTTTGACACTATAGTTCATTTGGAATCAGGAACCTGACCTTTTGGAGAAGAGCTGTAGAGAGCACTGATATCTATTCAGTAATTCAGTCACAAAAAATGAAACTTCATCAATAGGGAAAGCACTGGCCATAGTGTTTGACGTGCAGCAAATCTAAGACAGCGCTGTGCAATAATGGCACCGCTGTGAACACCAGAGGTGGACTCATAAACAGAACAATTGTAAAGCGAAAAAACTAAACACATTCTAAACTTAAGGTTGGCACTGTTCACAAGTGTCCGGGGAAGATTGGACATTAGTGATATGGCCCTGAAGTCACCCCTGGCTGCCTGTCTGTCAGCCAGTTCACATGCTATGTTTACATCCAGACAAGCAGATGACAGCTGAGCTAAACACAGATCCAAACACAGCGCCTGTAAATGTGTGAGGGAGTAAGGGACGGGCCGGTACAAAGAGGGAGACCCGATAACATGCACCTCGTACACATTCATCACACACACACGCACGCACGCACACGCTTATTCATGTCTATACATAGCCAAACTAAGTGTAACACCAAATGGCTCCTGAGACTCAACTGCACAGTAAAGTTAACTATGAATTGATAAGAGGAATCAATGTTCTTAAAATGTTGCTCTACGAATGTCATGCCTGTTATCACTAGCTTGGTATTTTTTTAAATGGTATGAGGATGGACTCACAGGTGTCAATGCCATACTTAAAACAATAATCAGGTGCCCATATGTAAATTGAAACAGGTTTTGTTTGGTGTTTCCTGTTCATAATGACATTTAAAAAAAAAAAAAATCTTCTTTCATTTCAAAAATACATTCCATCTGAAGTCCCTGTAATGCACTCGCATCTGAGCAGTCTGAGACACATCAAGAGGATATCTTCCAAAGTTAGTCTTTTTAGTACCAAATTCCCTCTTTGTGTTTAAGACTGTAACTGTGATATTTAACCAACTCAGATGGCTGAAGCCTCATATTAACTTCAGATGAACTTTGGAATGTATTTTTACACAGATTAAGGACTGTGGATGTTTTCGCCCGGTTTGATAGACTTTAACACGTGGTTAATGTTGTGCGTTCAAACTAAACTGCTTAGTTAGGTTCAGGAAAAGATCATGTTTTGGGTTTAAACATTTCTTATCTAACTTAAGTTTTGTACGTAAGTTCAGTACGTTACTTAATGTTGTAAATTAACTCATGTATACTTTATATAAGTCAGTGTTGACTTTTGTGTTTGTCTGAGCGGTCTCCTTGGTAAAAGTCATGTGTTTGTTTGAAATAAGAACATATATGTTTTGAACTTTATCCGTCTCTCCTCTCCTGTCTATCTTCAGCTGTTCTGAATAATAAAGGGATTCAATAAAAAAAACATTTACAGTTAAAACAGCTTCTGACTCAATCTCCCTCCTCATGTTGGAGCTGTATATCAATCTAATGCAATGTTTAAATACACTTTGGTATATTCTCAATTCTGTAAACACATTTTATTTCTGGTGCTAATTGATTAGTTTTTTATTTGCTTCAAGAAAGCACAGTTATCATTATTTACCTTTTTTTAAATCTGTTTTTCTGGATGCTTTTCTAGTCACCCAGGACGTCCACATACTTTAAGGTAGAAACATTCATCAAACTTAGAAATGTTCAGCAGTTTAGGAGAATTACGCTTCAATTCAACTTTTTAAAACCTCTTACTTATTATATCACGGGAGTCAATGGACAGCATGTTTAAATGTTCACATTTATTACCACTTCCAAACCAAACTACTACTTCATAAGTGAAGGTTATTCAAACTTTAAATAAGGCACCTCACTTTGAGCTTTGCAAATATAAATGGTGTTCATTAAAGACCACGAAAGACAAGAATATTAAACGGTAATATTTCAAAGTAAAAGTCCTCCTTGTCTAGACAAATGAAGGGAACTGCGAGACATACTGAGTAAGGTTATGCTGCAGGGTTAAGTTTTAGGTTTTGAGGTAATTCAAGTTATTACAAATGTCAGTGTGATTTACATTTTATTACTACTTTAAGTAAGTTCAAGTTCTTTATTGTCATATGCACAACAATTACAGTGCAGCAGTCGTTAGTAAGGAAAGTCTTAGTTCTCAGTCTCCCTCCAACAATGTTCATAAATATATGTATAGGATAATCACTCAAGTACAAATGAGAATCTAAGACATAAATGCAGAAACACAAAGGTCTTTAAAGGACCATAAGTGTTACAAAGCAACCCAGAGGATACACAATCTCTTTGTTAGCCCTCAACCTTTCACATCATACAAACTCATTTATCACCAACCTCCACCTGTGCTTCTTCTCTACATACGGTGTCTGAGCTTCAGTGTGTTCTCTGTCAGGTTTCCCACACCAGTCCGAACAGGAGATCTCAGCGAAAGCAGCAGGAATTGTGTTTTACGCATTAGGCAGAGATGAGCCAACACAAACTCATGGTTCTGAAGGACAGCTGAATAACAGAGCTCTGTCCAGCATCTGGTTGTGCTCTCAATGCTCCTCCCAGACCTGGCCAATCAATCAGAGAGAAAAGAACAGACTGCTAGACCTCAACCAATTGTCCTTCAAAGCTACTGTGGCTGCTTTAGTGTCTTCTATGTTGATGTATCGTGTATTATGTTATAACTGCTCTGTATGCATTTGCTAAACCAAAGACTGTGGTTGAAATATTATCTTGGCGTCATGCAGCAGCCCAATATGGATGTGAAACACTGAAGTATCATTAAGTTTATCAAACGAAAGCCATCCGTCATTAATATCTGCTTCAATTCTGACAATGACATCTCCACACACGCACACACACTAACACAATGTGGACCAACTGCTGTCTGTATCCAACATAACACCATCATGCATGCAGCTGTTCTTCTCTCCAAACCAGAAGAGAACTTTATTGTGTCTGTTTAGGTTCACACGGCACTACCACATGCAAACACAGCAGGTTGTAAAGCTTAGTCACATGGTGGTCACAGACTGCATATTTGATAAGTCACTGCATTAAGACAGAGATTTAGGTGGAGGGGGAATCATACCTTGTTTTATCTCATGCAACTCTACAAGTCTATAACATCGCGTTTGTGCCCATTAACATTTATAGGTTGGTTTGTTTTCCTGCAGTTATTTTGGGCATATGACATGACGTCACCCCGAGCACTTAATTAGCTCAGTGCTTCTTGGCCACATGACCACAAAGTATTGCACAAATGAACTGAAGTGACAGGACAAGACTGTCCTCCCCAGAGAAAAAACTAAACACTGAAAATGATAAATGTCAGATGGTCCATCGCTTCAGTCCAGACTGACATATCTCCACACCTTTGAGATGTATAACAATGACGTGTTGTCCCCAGAGAATAAATACGACTTTACATCTAGCACCACCAGCAGGGCAAAGCTGGCACTTAGCCTGCAAACTATGTCAACATCTACTAGATCAATTAGTGCAAATTGTTGTACAGAAATTTACTAATATTTGGTCTCCAACCAACACTTTATATGTGTTTCTTTTAACCATGACCCCAATCTTTCTCCGACCTAAACGAAGCTGCCTAACCCTAATGAAACCTGGACCACAGAGGTGGCAGATCAGAAAAGATTCATATGAGTCTTTTTGGAAGGCAATTATAGATGATCCATTTTGTTGAAGGAGGTTGGAGGACTTTTTGAAAGGACTGTGGTGCATAGATCTCTGGGTATTTCTCTTTTGTCCACTAGGACTACTACAATCATCTCTTTTAATAAATAGCTCTGAAATATAATTTCTGTTCCACAACTTTGACCGTGTCTCTGTTTTGTGCACAGATTTTAGGACACAAAGACCTGACGTCCCCAACACAGCGATATATAGACAGCAAGGTGGTGCGAACACAAACAGAGGGAGAGTGGCTATCTTTTGATGTGACAGAGGCAGTGAGTGAATGGCTGAACCACAGAGGTCAGTGCATATTCCCCCAGTCACTGTAGCACATTCCTCATCATTTATTTCATGTGTGGTATTGTTGCATCCCCTTGTTGTGACTTTTGTCTCTCCACAGACAGAAACAGTGGATTCAAGATCAGCCTGCACTGCCCGTGCTGCACGTTTGTACCATCAAATAACTACATTATTCCCAACAAGAGTGAGGAGCTGGAGGCACGGTTTGCAGGTTATTTGATTCAGAAAATTGTTAAAGCATGTTCAAGGAAAAGTCGAATATTATTCTATATTGTATTAATGTTAAGAAATCCCATGAAAAGACCAATACCAACAATGTGTTAGTTCATCTTTTAATACTGTCTGACTTCCCAACCCTGTCTCTCAGCTCTTGGTTGATTGGTTCTTACTCTTGGGATTGAGCAGCATTTCAATGTTCCATTAGAAGCAGCACAGTGTAGAGAGCTCCTATATGCACCTGCTCACACCTACTTCAAAAGCATTTTATTTATTTACTGGACTGTATGACGGTTGGAGAGTTGGGATGTTTGTGTCCAGGGGCACCGGGAGAACTCAGAACCTTCTGTGGATTTGCAGATGGCTTTAGATGGCTTTCAAATTCTGACAAGCACGTCCTTTGAATCATTTTAATGCCTTTGGCCTTTAATATAAAATAAACTTTAATATATGGTAATCAGATTAAATCTTATGTTTTGATCAGTTTGTACTTGCATACAGTAAGATGCAGCTTATTGAGCTCTATTATGTTTCCAGGTATTGATGACAGCTTCGTCCATGGCGTTGACCTGAAGGTGCCTAAGCACAGCACTCGGGCTCCACACCTTCTGCTCATGCTGCTGCCTTCATACCGGCTGGAGTCTCAGTCCCAGCACACAAACCATCGATCCAAGAGAGCCCTGGATGCTGCCTACTGCTCCAGGTACTAACCTGGAATTCACATATTACTCTCGTCACACACTTACAGCAGGAATCATTGTGAAATCAAAGTATTCTGAGCTGTTTTTATTCAGTGATCAGCAACCAGATGCTCCCATGTCACATCATTTGCATATAAACTCTACGGACAGCAAAATCCAGAAATAGTAATTATAAGCTTTGCTTCATGGCAACAGTTTGTTTTCATTTTTGGATAGTGCTGTTTGCATTGCATTGTTTTGATACAACAAAAGGACTCAGTCTGTGTCTATGGGCATGAAGCTCTTCATGGAAAGCCATAGTAATGAAAATCCTCTGTGTATTAGTAGCTCCTTAAGGCAGAGTGAGCCAGGTTTACAACTTGTATAGGCTGCTGAGGCTGCCGGGTTTTCACAGTTTTCACACACACCTACACACACCTACAGACACCTACACCTACAAACACACCTAAACACACACACACACACACACACACACACACACACAACAAAAAAACAGACAAACAGTAAAATTGATTACTCAAACTGTCCGTTGTAAACATCAATTACAGTCGAGGTGGGAGAACTCTATCTTGAACTTTGACCTAGAGCTCTATCTGACCGGATCTTGTAAGGTACCAACAAAATAACAAGTTTGAGTCGGGTTTGGGCCATTTTGTTTTGTAAAGCTTCAGGCTCAGTTTTATTTTAATGAATGTTGGTCTTTCCCTCTCTGACAATCGTCTGTACCCATGCTACACATGGGTTGTAAGAAGATCTGCAGCACCCACTAGAAGATAATAAGTATAACCAAAGCATTGCATTGCATTGGGATTAAGTAATGGATCAAATAAAGCCTTCACACACATTCACACACATTCACACACCAATGGCTGTGCCTTTGCGAGCAATTTGGAGTTCAGTTCGAAATGTAGACTGGAGGAGCCGATACGCTCTACCTCCTGGACAGAAATAAGATTATTACATTATTAAATGGAATAATGGAATAAATCTGAAACAACCCTTTAAAAACGAGTCATATATTTTATCCCGTCTCCACCCTCAATCTAAAATGAACTACACCGAAGTCTACTACACCACGTTTCACCTCTCCCCTTCATCTCTTTGTAGAAACGTTCAGGACAACTGCTGCTTACGGTCTCTCTACATAGATTTTAAGAAGGACCTAGGCTGGAGGTGGATCCACGAGCCAAAGGGCTATGAGGCCAACTTCTGTGCTGGGGCCTGTCCATATCTGTGGAGCGCCGACACCCAGCATTCCAAGGTACTGTATGAGGGTCAAAGGTTAAACAATCTGGGGGATCAGAGATGGTAAGGTCAAGTACTTGCATAATTGTTGTGTTCTACTTTACTTAAGGTCATGTTTTCCTTTTTCCTTGTGTTTTTAGGTGTTAGGCCTTTATAACACCATCAACCCTGAAGCCTCGGCTTCGCCCTGCTGCGTCTCCCAGGACTTGGAGCCCCTCACCATCCTCTACTACATCGGCAAGACCCCCAAAATAGAGCAGCTCTCCAACATGAAGGTCAAGTCCTGCAAGTGCAGCTAAAAGACCTTACAAGCCTGCACATACACACTCTCTCTCCTTCCTTCACACACACACACACACACACAAACACAGTGGATTTGGGCATACACAGTCACACGCAACTGTACTTTCTCTTACATTACTATTATACTTCCACACAGGCACAGTCAGGAGTGGTGTGCTGGAGAATGGAGGTACAGACCAACTCAATACATACACACCATACAGGAGCAGTGTTGTCATGATACCAGAAACTTGACTTTGATACCAATGCTGTACTATAACTACAATGTTGCATTGCAGTATTTGGTTGACATGATTGGTAAAGAATAACATTTATTTTTACGCTAGAAATTATGACGTTGCTTGCAAATAACAGGCACTACCTCTGTTGGCTATCCAATGTCAACTTACCTTTTATACCTAGTAATCCTGTTCATGATGAAGAAACTGGTTAATGTGATGAATCCAGTGAAGTGCCTTAAGATGCAGTATCACTGATGCTAACTAAATATTGTTTTTTTCAATGATATGACTGTGTTGAATGTATGTTGAAAAGTAGATTCCAACTGATGAATCTGGCAGTATTAGTTCAAGGCTTACTTAACAAAGAAACAGCAGAATAGATGTCCAACATGTTTAAGTTAATTTAGAAACAGTTCTTTCATTATATGTTTACATGCAAATGTCTCAATTAATTCATATCTGGGTCACAATTTCTTTAACGACCACATTTTTTTATATAATCTTTAAGATTTCAGTGCTAGTTGCTTTAGCGACACCCTCGGTTATTAATGTTCCCGGCCAATTTCTATTGCAACATTTCCACTTCCCAGAGGTGACTTTGAATTCAAATGTCAGCTGGCAGAACACATTTCATAAAAATATTGAATGTTTGTAAAAATATCTTTAGCAGTAGTATCAAAGTCATGCCCAAATGTATTGTGACCCCACTGCACAGGACACATATATACTACACGTACATACATATATTGTTACATATATACATACAGACATGCATACAGTGACATAAGTTTGGTTATGTCCCTTTTTGCATTTTGAAGACCGTGTCAACATGCATCACCTCACACGATTGTCACACCGAGACACACGAGTAAGGCAAACACTGGAAATATAAGTGATCTATATGTGAAATAAGTCCTGAAAATAACGCAGCCCCACCCCTGACACCTCCCCACCCCTTCACCCCCTTCTTCCCCCCACCTCACCCCTCCACAGTTTCCACAGTCACACCACACCATGTCCTCGTCACCATGTGTTTGTCTTTGGTTGGTATCCTTAGTAGTTTTCTAATTCTTGTCATTGTTTTGCTATTTAAGATGTTCATGGTTATGGTTTAGCACCCTGCAAATATAGACCCAGGCAGAGAATTGGATAGTATCAACCTCACACAGATGATAAACATATGTATGTATAATATCTCATTCATTTTGTAATTTATAGACGTTTGAAAATGGTTTATTTTAATAAATGAGCCACCATAAGAGAAACAAACTTTACATGGGAGCTCCTTAAAGGATAAATCCGGTTTATTATAACAATGGTCTTATTTTTGTAGTCATTTCTATGTAATATTAGAAAGCAATGAAACTGGAATTTCTGTGTTTGTTGCAGAGTTAGAAAAACATCATTCAGAATCAAGTGAAGTGAAGTCCATTATATTTATAAAGCCCAAATATCATAAATCAAAAAATGTGCTTTACACACGAAACCCTCTGTTCTTAGACCCTCACTTCGGATAAAGGTAGAGATGACATTAGAAGAGAGCGGGGATGGATAATGGCGTGTGTCTACATAGTGTTTACAACAATCTTTTGACAACATATGACCACACTAACCGCCGTTGTATGATAGACTAACATTGCTCCCTTGCCTCTTATTATCTATTCGTGCTGCGATCTATTTGTTTGACATTGTTTTTCACAATGCACCAACTTTGTATGAATTAGCTTGTCGGCGCTCAATCTGACAGCTGTAGCACAAGGAGAGCAAGACACTAGAGGCGCCGGAGACACCGGAGACGGCCAAGTCAATGCCTCTACTTGAGCTTCATACGCTCTCCTCTCACTGGGACCAATTGAAAAAGACGCCATGTGGACACACGCCTTAAGGGACCAACCAACAGTTACAATTCCATAGTAAAATTTCTCTCTCGAAAGCTAACTAATAAATAATTGTTTAGCTTTGTTAAAATGATGAAGGGTTATAATCTAGTCACAGATTAAGATATAGATTATTAACCCCAGACAACATTTTAGCTGCTTTAAAAATAACGGCTATAGGATTAGACATCAAGAGTATGGCTATTTATTACAGGTACTATTACTATTACTATTACATTTACACAGTTTACATACCCACTTTACCTTTGACTGCTGTAGGCCACTTTCTTTAGGTGTGTGTGCAGTTGTCTGGTGCAGTGAGGGAATACTAGTTGTGTTTTAGGGGTGCTCACTTTCAGTTTGACCTCTAGATAAAGTGTTGGTTTGTTTCCAACCTGCCTGTTCGTTTGACTGCTCATGTGTCCTGAGCCGTCAGACATTGTTGTAGTGACGTCACCGTGCTCACGTTTAAACTTGTGGGCAATTTATTCACCAATTAATGTCTTTGGACTGTGGCAGGAAACCGGAAACCCACACAGGAAACACAAGCACAGGGAGAACATGCACACTTCAAACCCATTGCGGTTCTAACCAAAAGATAACTACAAAACTTTGACCAAATGTAAGCCGGAATCATCCCTTAAATGTTATGAACACATGGATTTGTGCTGTCGTATCTAAAACAACTTACTTTAAGTCAATGAACAGATGTGTCCTTCTATACTGGCTGGTATTGAACAATTAGAGACTTTCCGCATAGAAAACTCAAAATGATGACATTTCATAAGCCTTGTCATCTCATGCCCAGCACAGCCACAGATTCAGTCCACACTAGCTTTGAAAGGTCTGGGTTCAGAGAAAGGAGAAGCTGTGTTTTGGTAAGTGATGATGAAGCTATGTTTGGAGAAACACTGTTGATGATTAGAGTGATGAAATATTATAGAAGGTATTAATAAAGAGCAGTTATGACATTCAGAAAACGCTCATAGAGACAAAAATATTACAATATGTATTCAACCATCAACAGTCACCTCTCTGTTGCTCTGCAGTGCGTCGTCTTCCTGCCAACATAAAACTTGTATTTCACCCATAAATTTGCAAAAGCTGTCTGTCAGTCATTATCTTTTTGTTTCTTTAATAAAAACAAATTGCACTGATGCTGTTTAATTTTACTTTTTTAAAGTGCTTAGTTTTCTTAGTTAGACAGCACTCCCCCGTTATCAAGTGAGGAGTGTTGATGTAGGTGACCTGACCCCAGCCCCTTCGGGCGTTACGTGCCAGTGGACTTGCTGAGTAGCAGAAAATGAGAGCTAGGCACCAAATTTGTCACAATAGAGCTGTTATTTTTTATGTGTATTTGTTTTGATGATGATGATGATATTGTGACCCACTATGCTGTATTGTAACACAGTGTTGTTGTGGTGCTCTAACGGTAAATAAATTATTTAAGTTTCAAGGGAATTCAGTGTTATGTGTGTTCTTTCTGAAGATGTGTGTGACATTTAATCTGGCTGCTGTAGCGTGTCTCTCTCTGGAAACTTGAATCCCTCCTACACTTGTTGAGTTCTAGCTGTGGAAAGCCACAAAGACAAATAAGAGGGTCATGTTCCATCATTTCTGTAATTCAATGTAGCTCATAACATGATATATGATCAAAGGATGATACTCTTGTCAGTCACAGAGGTATGGCCTCCATGGGGTACACATAATGTAAACAATCCTCTGCATAAACAAAAGGAAATATTCTTTTAAAAGCATGAATATACGTCTTTATGTGACCTCACCTAAAAGGACTAGCATGTTCATGGCTTTAGACTAAAGTCAAACCCAGTCGCTTAAAAGAAAGACGTCCACATTGAATGAATCTGCATCTCAAGATGTAGTGCCAAAGCAGGAAGTAGTGAGCAGGAAGTAAGTAGAAAGTAAGGGTCTGGAGATCCAGGTGGTTGATGGCCGTGTAGCATGTTGGACTTTTATGCAGGAGAGTGGCGTTCATGTGCTATTATAGATCTGCTAATTACATTAGCCTTTTAGTTTTATTACCAGGAACCAGAACATGTTTCTAAACGTAAGTGTTTTTATGACAGCAGAAAAGAGGGATGGGTGGAGTAAAGAGAAATGGGAGTGAGAGCAGCTCAGGGTGTGGGAGGATTTTGTCAGCTCTGGAATGAGGCTTTCCACCAAGCTCTGTATGAGGGATTAGGTCTGCATGGTGGACCAGTGATAAATAAAGACCGTGTGGTCTCGGCTCTGTGCGGTTCCTATCCAGGGGAGAAAACCAGAGGAGAGCCTGGCACTGGCTCCCAGGAGTAATCTGGACCTCCATGAATTATATATCAACTGGAAACTATTGCAGTGTGTCATCATCTGGGTCATTGGTGAGCGTGTTGAGCAGAGCAGAGCTGCTTAATTACACACACTACTGCTGATCTGACAAAACAACTGTTATCCTGTAAGAAACATAACTATGGTGTAGGGTTATATTTAAGTGGTTTCTGCTTTTATAAATGCAGAGTTCTGATCAAGAATGGTAGAACATGTACAGTAAGAGTACCAGAGGACTTTGTAACCAAAAGCCATAAATCATAGAGTTTATCACATCTCTGAGCTCATATGGACATTGTGTTGAAGCAGAAGCACAGTTTTCTTTATTTAGAGCTGTGAACAATGGATCAAGCAGAAATATTATTGTCCATAGTTTGAGAAATGAGTCATGGCGTAACTCTTTCACTGCTCCTCAAAATATGAGAGGCGGTGGATTGTGTGAGCAGTTCCCCTCTTCTGGATCCAGCTCCAATGATCTGCAGGAAACGTTATGGCATCTCTCAGTGAGAGAGAGACAAACTCACAACCAAAGAAACAAATGGGTTTCAGAATTATTATTTCATGTATGGAATATATTAACGGGCAACAAATTGAATCATCGATTAGTTGTGGCTGCATCCCAAAGGTCCATTTATCTGATTTCCTTTTGTATTGTAGGAAAATAACATTGTACAAGAAAACGAGGAATACATTTAGTTTTTTAATAAAACACTGGAAATAATAAAATGTAGCTTTTTATCCTATTAATAATCGGTTAATCAAAGATGCCACCCTGAGTTATACAGGCTGTTCTCATCTACTGTTTGTACTTATACCTTTGAAAAGTAATGCACTATCATTTGTATATAACCCATTTCATAATGAGTGACGTGCAGGGCTGCCTCTATGAAGTCAAGGGATGTAGTAGGTCGGTGTGGATGGATCGATCAAAAGTCAACATTGACTTATTTGAACTTACCTTTGTTACGTAACATACAAGCTTAACTAACACAACGTATATAACAAACTTACTTATTTTAACCCAAACCAAGATCTTGTCCCAAACCTAACCAAGTAGTTTAGTTGTGTAAGCAGGTTCTGCACTGCAGGGGCTTGCGGAAGCACACTGATCACTCGTGTTTCCTGACATTTGCAGTAGAACGCACAAATATTAACTTTTCATAATCAGTGTTTATAGTTGTTCCAATCGGTCTAGGCTCTGTCACACATATCCGTATGGCAGACACGTCTGCCGGCGCATACGAAATATCGGCAATAGGTTGATATAAATTAAGGTGTAAGTTGTGATCGTTTGAAGGACGCAGACATTACGGCGAACACGCCAGACATACACAGTTCCGTATGGCAGAAACATGCCGGCGTATATGAAAATTAGCTCAAAATGTGTCAGAGTCCAAATACGTCCAACTTTTCCACAGCAGTGTTGTAGCTGACGTATACATAACGAATACATAACAAATTACTATACGTATGTCAAACATTGATAGCGTATCACTTACCTATTTAAAACGTATCAGAGTGTCTGGCCAACAGAGCTGGAAAAGTGCCATCTGGTTCACGTCATGCTGATGCTGGAGAAAGGCTAGAATGCTGAATGCTAGCTGTACTGTAGAAACACGTTTAATAAGTTACTCCGTCGTCAGGCATAATGTTAACATAGGGTAGGAATAGGGTATACACTCGTTATCAATACATTGGCTGTAGGGTTCACCGTCAGCCGACGTAGCCTATATCTAACGCACCTCTAACTGTCACGCGTTCCACCCACTATCATTTTGTTTTCATTTGGTTTTACCTTGTCAGTAATTCTCTTATCATTTCAGATCCTGGTTCATCCTCACTGCCTACAATCAACTTATTCCCCTCACCTGGTTTCCACAGCCCATCTCCTCACCTGCTTCTCATTCCCTCATTAGTTCTCTCAGAGCATATATACCAGTTCTCTCCCACTTGTTCCCTGACAGATTGTCTTGTGTTTTCCTGCCAAGCTCTCCAGCGATCGTCTAGTTTACCTGTTTAGTTTTCCTGACCCGGCCGTTTTGACCCTGCTGCCTGTTTCTGGACTCCGATTCTTCTGCCTGCTCCTTACTGGATTTGTTTGCCTTTTGGACAGATTTTCTGGTATTTGACCCTGCCTGGATTACTGAGTAAACTGAACTATATTGTATTCTGCTTGTGTCTGTGTCGTGCTTTTAGGTTCAGTTCTGTCGGTTCCAGCTAACCTTACACTAACGTAGTCACGTAGGTATTCACGTAGGTATTTATGTACTATATTTACGTAGGTAAGTATTCACGTACTGTATTCACGTGCTAGATTTACGTAGGTAAGTATTCACATAGGTAAGTATTCACGTAGTATTCACGTATATCTAACGTAGTGTAACGTCTGCATAACTTATGAAGCACACGTCGGGTACGTCCGGTAATTTTGAACATGCTCAAAACATCAGTGTTCAACAACGCTAATACTAATACTAGCAAATACTACTACATAAACCAGCGTGTTGCAGATGTTTTGTATACGCCATATTTTTGTATACGTTATGCATTCGTTGGGTATTCGTCTGATACATTTTGTATAAGTAAGTGATACGCTATCAATAGGTAATAGGTAAACTTGTAATAAATAGTTCACAACTTTCTTGGTGCGTGACCATTTTAAAATACTGTGTGTACACCTTATCACAGGCTATGGCCTCAGTGGGCTATTGTGCAGATGTAGCTGTGTTATAGGAGTGCAATGTTAATCAGTGGCATACTCTTTACTTTTTTCTGCAGGTGGAGCCCATCAGTCAGATATTAACAGACAAAAAATAGTCACGTCAGACACAGCCTTCTATAAATGTAATGACAGGTGTAAAACCCCCCTCAACAGAGAAAGAAGTGAAACCCAAACTTCACTTTATTTGCTAAATATGTAAATTAATTCAGTTGAAGTCATCTGCTAGTGAAGTGCATTTGTTTATGTAACTTAACAGTAGATTTTTATTCCGTTTAAATAGCTCACGCATCTTTTTCTGAGCAGCTTTTAGTGTAGCTGTTACTTTGCCGTAGCTTTGTAACGTTTCTAACACTGGGTAAAGATATCTTCCCTGATGTGGTTATTGCCCAACAATGTTGCTAAAATATCAGGGAGAGTAGTTTTAAGGTATCCTCATGATTCCACTTACTTTAAAGACACACACACTAATTCACCACCACATCCCAACATTTCCTCTCAGTTCATTGTTTAAAACTTCACTGTTTCTAGCTGAAATTTGACATCTTCTATTTAAAGAAGTGAAGTTTCCTTACAGACGAAGACATGCTGCTACAAGAAGACTAACCGCTTGTCTTTGGCTGGAATCTTGAATCCAATCAGATTCTGGTGCGATATTTCTTCACTATCTGTCTGGCACATATAACCACAAGTGTGAGCTGAGAGGGCAAGGTGAAGTCCTGTTGGATGTTGCACAGAGCCTGTGAAGGGTCCTCTGTCCTCAGCCATGCAGCCAGCACTGCCTGTGAAAGGCCTGCAAGTCTACAGCAGAAGACGGCGCAGATTTTCAGGGTGAAAGGGCACACTGTCTCTGGGGAGAAAAGCGATTTGGAGATTTTGGTTACTCAGCTGCAGCTGGCGGCACACAATAACACAAAATCAGAGAGAGGTACTCAAACTGTGACATCAGCAGCCAGCAATGCGTTGGCTCCCATAAGAAGAGAGAAAAGTCTTAGAGGCTAAGCTACTGACAGAAAGTACATGTCGTGTGTGTGTGTGTGTGTGTGTTTGTGTTTGGATGCTCGCAGCCAAGGCATTCCATTGACAGCAATTCAACCAAATTTGATACCATCTCGGTCTGGTTCGCTGTGCCGTCCCACCCCACTTCTGACTCCCCTCACCCTGCGTCTCATGTGGTGGCAGTAATAGCCCAGAAGACAGAGTGTTGTATTGCATCTGTAATTACACAGGAAGGCCAGTTCTCTTTGAGCTCTGGATTAGCAACTCTCTTTGTGTTTCACTCAAAGGGGGGCACAAAGGCAGCCAGAAGTATCGCTCAGTACAAAGTGAGCCCCCCCCCCCTCTCTTTCCTCTCTGCTGCCTCCTCTAAAGTTTGACAGGCGTCTTGGAGATATCATGATAGAGAAAGAGGCAGGAAGGCAGCCCTGGAGCCAGGGACATTCAATCCCTCCAGCACCAGTCTGCCTGTCTGCCTGCCTGTCTGTCTGATGTGTAAGTCAAGTTCACTTTAGTGTATTGAGCCTTAAACACAACCAGAGATATCATCTTTTTTTATTGTCAAAATCTGGCCATTAATAACAGTTTGGGTGTGCACCAACAGAGACAGAAAAGATTACTGCCACCTGAGGAAAATAAATTAATAAAATAATGAATTGCACGCAATAACAAATTATTTTTAAGGTCTCATGAGTAAAGAAATGTGTCCATTGTTCACTCTCAGGCATCAAGTACAATGTGTTTTGTTGAGAAACACTAAATGTAAACACAACTTTGTTTATAAGAAATCTTATTAAAAGAACAATAATGATCAAAATTGCCTCCAAGACACACTTAAGAACAATGAAATCTATTGAGATCTTAACTTTATCGATAAAATACATTTTAAAGCTTGGGGAGGTAACATTGGAGAAGCCAGCAAGAGAGAACTAGATTTTAAAAATGATCCAACTGAAAAAACCCAGCCCAATGTTGCCAACTCTTTCCCAATGAAAGCAGCGAGCAGCACTAGATCCAAAAGTTGCCAATTTTAACAAGAAAGTTACCAAGTTGGCTACGCTGACAGCCCGTCCCTTCAGGCATCCGTCCAAAGCCACTCCCCCAAAATCATCATTATGAACTTAAACAACCAACAAGGCTATTGTTAGTAGCCTACTCACAGGGGTCAAACTAGCAGCTTGTGATAGACTCCAGTGACGCTCAATGAGTGCACGGGCAGAGTTCGCGCAGATAGACAGGCAGGTAGCTAGACAGGCAGGTCGGCCTGCACGGACTTATTACAGTCCCATGACAGCCACAGATATCAGATTTCTTACTTGTTTTCGTCTGAACATTTGGTTTATTAAATGCTGTTGGGATTTAAAAGAATAAAAACATACATTACCAACCCTAGCTTTAAATGTATATTGGTAGAGGGTCTTTAACAAAAGCAGATAGAATAAATATTCAACGCATTCGGCCATGAAATTTTCCCTCTATAAAATATGATGAGAAGAATGTGGTTCCCAACTTTCACGATTTATGACCTTTTTAAATTATGTAATGTCTTCACCTCATCAAAGATTATTGCCTCAGTGGGAATTTGTCCTTCTTAGGATTGAGTTCCATTATTGTCCAAAGACTGTTAAAAAAAACATAAATGAGCCACACTGTTGCACTGGGTGACACTGTAGTTTATTTCCACTCAATCCCACATACAATAATTTTCTACATCAAACACCCACTAGAGCAGTGATTCCCAAACTTTCTGTGGCCAAGGCACACCAAAGACCAAGCCAAAATCTCAAGGCACACCTGTGTTCATATCCGGGCAAAATCCCCTCTATAACACATAGTATCACTGATATCTCTCTGTGAACATTTATTGAGCCTAGTCCTTGTAAGAAGCTATTCTCCTTCACACTAGCAGAGAGCCTTTGATGTGTCACACTCTAATATTTATATTCTATATCTAATATTTCTTTTTTTTTATGATTGCTTTATTTATATTTAGGCCAAAGCATATAAGAGCGATTGTTTCTATATTGTGAAATAAGTGTGTAGGACAAAGTACAGTGTTTCCCTGCGCTGCGCTCCCCCCCTCCCCCAACGGAACCCCGCGACCCTCCTTTATATTCAAGTTTTGTTTAATTTTTTATATTCACAACTCACTTTTCACATTGAACAGGTGCTCTTTTATTAAATAAACTAAATGCTTATGTTATTTATCTCATTTATGTGCACGTTTCAGTTGCTTTGCGTATTTACATTCTCTCCTCTGCTCTGCTTCCGCACACACACACACACGCGCGAGCGCACACACTTACAGTCAGAGACAGAGCGGAGGAAAAGTAAGGAGAGAACTTAAAAAATCTGCGCCACGCACGGATCTCATCCAGCCCAGGCAGCAAACCTATGGGAAACACTGAAGTAAATTACAAACCTTTTGTACAGTTAAATGCAATAGGCCTAATTGTTTCAAAATCCGACGGCACACTGGGATTTGTCTCACGCCACACCGACAAATCCCCCCTGTCGCACCGGAGCTCCGACAACATATGTATATATTCCCCCTGAAATTCAAGTTCTTCCTGCCTTACGCATTCACATTCCCTCCTCCCGCACACACCTACAGAGTGGAGGAAAGGGGAGGACTGAACTACGCACCAGCACCAGCACCACCCCCCCCCGTCACACAAACCTCTTTGAGAAACACTGTTAAGGAGGGTATTTTGCCCAGATATGAATACAGGTGTGCCTTGAGATTTTGGCTTGGTCTATGGTGTGCCTTGGCCACAGAAAGGTTGAAAACCACTGACTTAGCCACACATATATATTAGATGCACATGAATTATGTAATGTGTGAAAGAGGTTGGTGCAGGTCCTGACAGAGCGCTCTTCAGTCTATCCTGAGCATTCTGGTGGAAGGTGGGGTTGGGGTTTGGGTTGGGGTGGTGGTGGGTGCCAGCGAGAGAACAGCACAGAGAATGAGAGAAATAGAAGGTCCGAATACATGCAGTTATTGGATGAATGAGGTGAATTAGATCACAGTGAATGGTGATAATAAACCTGGCTCATATTCTAATCTGAACATTTCCAATGAGAAAATATTAGAGAAAAGTCGTAAAAGAAATTATAACATTTTGTGTAACAGAGATCCCTTTGGGACCCTGAGGTGGGTAACCATGGTGTTAATAATTCCCATTAATTTGTAAGAGTTGAGTCTTTCAGTGTGTGTACGAGTACGTTGCCGCAGCGACAGTAAAGTGAGTGCCGCGAGTGGTGGTTAAGTTACAAAATCCACAAGAGTGTATGAGCCCAGATTCCAGTATAATAGAAGTACTTTATTCCATTTTCCATAGAGGGAAAATAAAGTGTCTCTCCTAATACATCTATGGCTACAAGTCACTGAAAGTGTGTATTGACAGAACTTGATGCAATTTTGAGCAGTGCATACAAAATGTATGGAAAGATGCTGGTGGGCACAATAAGACGCAAGTTCACTTGAGGTGCCGCAAACTGAGGCAAAAGCATGTCTGCATGAAATGAAAATGTTTCAACCTATAAATGAATAATAACTACATTTTTACAAACCAGTGTTAAAAAAAATATTTTTTATAAAGTATGAACACTCTTGTTACGGTTCGGTTAGGTTTAGGGCACAAGTACAACTTGGTTAGCTTTAGAGAAAGATCGTGGTTTGAGTTAAAATGACTACATTGTTAAAGTTTGGGACCTGCATCATTATGGTTACAACACGGTAAGGGAACGATCGTGGTCAAAAGAATCCAACGTTGACTGTCAGTTGGAATCGGGAAATCAACAGAGGTCTCCTGTGCTAAAGTCAGATTTATTTTTACCCATCCATCCTCCCCAACCTACACCCTACACAGACTTTGTCGTTCTGTAATAACGTCACCTGACTTCCTCCTTTGCTTTTGACGATCAAGAATCATAATCACTACGGCCACTAGAGGGTGCTGTCACTTCAACGTAAACAGATGTTGTTTTGGGGCACTTCCTGAAACAACGGATTATGTTGTTTTTCTTGTTTAGAACACACAGTGATAAAAAGGAGGGAGACTAGAGGAAAATGTCGTGCTACATCGCACACATTCTCGCCAATGCCTATCCTCCAAACCATCCTCAAACACACACTTTCTTTGACCCTTTGAAGTTTCAGTGACTCACTCCCTTATCCACAGACGGCCTCAATTGCTGACCGAGCAGCTGTCAGTGATGATAGCTGCCATCTTTTGTTGAAGTGAGTTACGATTGTGAGAAATTGAAGTGCAGTTGTTGAATGTACGGTGGGGTCTGCTATACAGTTTAGATTTATTTTCTCCTATGGTGAGCCAGCGTGTAACAGGGACACCCATAGGGAGGTGGTGTGGGTGGGGGAGAGGTTTAGCCCCAGGCTGAAAATAATATACAGTATGTTTGTGTGGAGTGTGTGTGTGTGTGTGTGTGTGTGTGTGTGTGTGTGTGTGTGAGGTCAGGGATGAGAACATGTAGATTGAGTAACAACTGTTCCATGTTGGTTCAGTGACCCCCTCGCAACATTAGAGCTGTGCGTGTAAAATCCCACTTAGGATAATTTTAATAATAATTAAAAGGAAATCTGGGCTGAAATAGAGCTGGAGATTCCCACTGGTAAACTGAGGTGTACAGTACAGGGAGAGAGGAATATAATGTTATGAGGGGGGGGGGGCACTTACACTATTACCTATGATAATAGCGATCTGGTATTGTCATTATGGGGAGCCAGCCAACACATCCACAGCCAACCACGCTGTGCTTTTAACTCTCAGTTTGCACCGAGCTACACTCAACAACATACAGCTCTGCTCAAATGAGGAACACATTTTCTTTCTGTGGTCGAAGCACATTAGTACACAGGTTCAGCTAAACCGGCCAGGGTATCTGTATGTGGAGCGAATACAAACACACACACACACACACACACACACACACACACACACACACACAAAGTTGTTTTCATAAGCAATGTAACAGACTTGTTCAGTTCTACACACTCAGGTGTGATTCATTCAATTCATTGATGAGAAATGTGGTAGGTTCATTGGTTCGGCATGTTGGATGCTACATTACTCACACGCCTGGGCTGCAAGAAGGAGAGAATCAGAGCTTTAGGACATTAAAAACAGTAGAATTGGACTTTAAAATTTGTTTCTGACTTAATCTAAAATGTATCCAAAACCTTTCTGTTACCAGGTGTACATTCTTAAGGAAATACCAACACTGGATGTGAACATTTTATCTGATATATTAAAGAAAAAGTGCCATTATTTTCTCCCGAGATACCAACATTTTGCTACTGCAAAGCAGTAAGATATGAAGCAAATGATGGCGAGACAAAGTAAAGGTAGGAGTGTAGTTAGTCTGAAAGTAGCAGAGAACTGAGAGTGCAGTGTGTGGAGCAACAGTCAGTGAAGGACAGGAGCTGTGGAAAGACGGAGTGTGTTGGGGAATATGACATGGCTGAATGGAAACTCCACAAAGCTGCTGTCTCTCCTGGTCACGTGCTTTGACATCACCAACACACACTGCAGCCCTGCTCTGCTTCTAGACCAATATGTGTGTGTGCCAAGTGCCCCACGCAATTTACACTCCATCAAGAAAGAAAATTCTAAAAGCATTATTGAATTCATGAAATGGTTGAAGGTTTTTGGAAAAGGTTGACAGTGAAAATATTAGATTCTGGTGGAAAATATCTTATGTCTGTCAAAAATCTCTTGCTCTTACTCATGCACACATACACACACACACACACACACACACACACACACACACACACACACACACACACACACACACACACACACACACACACACACTGCTTCTCTCTTTTCCAAGCAAATTACTTCACCAGGGTTCCTGGATGCCTGCACAAACATCTGGGGCTGTAGTAGCTCAGGACTGAGGACACAGTCAGAATCCTGCACATAGTATTATGTTTTACACAGTCACATTACAAGGCTGGGAATTTCCCTGAGTTTTATGGATTTCTTTTTGTGGGGGGGTTGACATGGAGGCAGGGTGTGGAGAGAGGCAGTGCTCTGCCTTCTCAGCAGCAGTGGAGGTTGGAGCAGCAAGGTCCAAACGTTTCCCCGGTGTGCTGCCATGACCCTTTTTAGTCCTCCCAATGATGTGCATTAAGCATGATGGGGGGGGGGTACTTGCCTTGGTTGTGGATACCAAAAATAAGTGAAATACAATAATAAGTGGTCAAAAATAAGTGAAATACAATAATAACTGGTATACAGGGCTGTAGCTAGCTTTACGGACACAAATGTCTTGGTACTTTGTCCGGGAATTTAGGATTTTAATGACCTGAGATTATAACGGAAGTGATAAATTATCTCGGGTTAAGTATTCCACAACTTTGGTTATTATACAATAGTATGAAATGGACACCCCAATCTGTAGCTCATCCTATGAATTAGTTGTATCTGACTTTGAGGTTGAATCAGGTAAGTCAAGGATATGTTCTGGTTTGTGTGGTGAGAGGTTTGGTTCAACAGGTGGCACTTATAACCTCTTCCTTTTTCTCTCTCCACCACATTGTTGCAACTGCAACTATATTCATTGATTAATGCATTTTCACTGAAATTATTTTATTTGACATTTTCTGAAATCTCAGGTTTGAGAAATAAACAGATGAGAGCCCATGGAAGTTTAATTTTTAAATGTCTTTATTATTGTGATTTACTTTGTTGTTTATCTTTTTCTTTTCGTTGTGGGACTTTGAAATCAAGACATTAAAGCACCGTGTGTAGACGACTTCAAATCCGACACGGTGAGTTCAATTTAAAGGCGGCAAAAGACTAATGGACGCACACACTTTTATGGGACACAGAATTATGCACACCCCTGACTTGGTGGGTGCTGTGCCTCTAAAACAGGGGTGGGGAAACGTTTTCCTATCAAGGGCCATTTTCTTTTTTACAACATCCTTCGAGGGCCGTACTAATTATTGAACTCATAACCTCTGCAAAATAATTTAAGACACAGCCCATTCATTTCACTTTTCTTTTATGCTGTGCAAAAATGCAACTTTTTTTTATCAATGTATCTTTCTGTTTTATCAGAAATCAGAAATCCTTTATTAGTCCCACAACGGGGAAATTTATCTTGTCACAGCAAAAGAACATATGAAGTAAAAAGGCAGTACACAATAATTAAATAGAATAAAAATAATATAAGTACCAAGTGGTTGATAAAAAATAAAGTGAGTATTGTACATGGCAGTGATAATTGCACAGCAGTGGTGGAATAGTCTGTTCTTGGTGTGGTGGTCTACCTCTCTATCTGTCCATGTTTGTATGTTCCGCTCTGCAGAGAGCTGCTTGTTGGGCGTTAACTTTATCCAAACGCACTCGTCCTTTCAGCTCGTGCAGTTCGGCATGTTTCGTGCTGTAATGATGGTCGACATGACGTGACACGTTCCGCTCGTGCTGTGTTCAAGGACCCTGACCTTGGCCAGGAAAAAAGGCAAATTTATTCTATTGCAGTCTAGTTTTTTTTTCTAGTGGATCTCTGTGTTTAGTTAGCTTGCGGTGATGAAAGATAATCTTGACCGTCATGACAGCACGAAACATGCCGAACTGCATGAGCTGAAAGGACGAGTGCATTTGGATAAAGTTAACGCTCTTCGGCGGAGTTTGACCCAGCAAGCAGCTCTCTGCAGAGCGGAACGTGAAAACATGGAAAGATAGAGAGGTAGACCACCACACCAAGAACAGACTATTCCACCACTGCTGTGCAATTATCACTGCCATGTGCAATACTCACTTTATTTTCTATCAACCTCTTGGTACTTATATTATTTTGTATTCTATTTAATTATTGTGTACTGCCACTTTTTGCGTGCATTTATAAATTACATCGAGGGCCGGATCAAATGGTCTCGTGGGTCGTATACGGCCCGGAGGCCGGAGGTTCCCCACCCCTGCTCTAAGACAAACCCCTTTGACATCTATACTTTGTAAGGAAACAATTAACCACCACATATTGATGAATACTGTATTTCTCCTGTGTTCCCTGCAGACCAGCTCAATGAGGGGCCTCAGAGAACTGTACTTCCTCTTGTGCCCCCTCCCCCTCCCTTCAGCCCATTTTCTCCACAGCCAGGGGGTAGATATTTAATGATACCTAATCACTCACACCCCCCTCAAGTGAGATGAATGGCCTGCATAACCCGGTCTCATTCCAGATCGTCAAATACCGAGATTTTGTCATAACCCTCAGACACTGCTGTTTATGCCCTGTGTGGAAAAAATCAACATATTTATATTGACTACTAAACTTACGTATGCATAACTTATATAATGAATGTATGTATTTTAACCCAAAACACGATGTTTTGATAGACCTAACCTAACTAGTTGTGTTGCCTAATCATAACCAAGTAGTTTTGTTTTAATTCCTAACGTTAACGGTGTGTGTGCGACCTACCTAATCTGACACGTAGGGCTGTCAAACCAAGGGGTCTTCATGGTTCATTATGTTGTCTGTGATTGAGCTGTAGCCGGTCCTGCTTGGGGAATGGCAGCATCCTGCACCACTCCTTATATGTTGTTACTTTGTTAAACAACCAGCAGCACCTCTATGTACCAAAGCCCTCCGACCTAATGTACCATTCAACATTCATTTTGAAAGGCTCAGATTGATTTTGTCAGCTATTTGCCAAAAAGTGTGGAACACTGGCAATATGGGAAGCCCTAAACGTTGTTCTATAAAACTTGAACTTTATTGACATAAAGTGGTTAACGTTCATTTTATGATCAGAAAAAGTCAGATCTCTTCGGATCAGCTCAAATTATCGTATGACATTGTGCTGACAGTGAGTTCAATGTTACTTTTCTTTTGCTTGTATCTTGATCTCAACTACACACTTGCAAAGTGGTCAAAATTAAGGTTGAGTTTGCAGATGGGCGTGGTCCAAGCAAGGGGGTCGTGTCTGTGTGCATGTATGTCTCAGATTTTGTGGGCGTGATAGCACCGATTTACACCCCTGGTCCAATTTGGCTTTGCAGCTGAAGTGATCCTATCGTGAGATGGTCTCTAGTCTCATTTGTTATGTTAATGAGAGAACTACTGCTCGCTCTGGTTGCACATCCCCATCCTTGTTATTCCAAGGGATTTATCAGTGCTGACCGTTCGGCTCACCATCTTGATGTGGTTTGAATTGGAGGGCAGATTAGTATGAGACATTTGTCACACATCAAAGCAGTCGCTTCTTACCTCATCATATACCACCCTCACTTTCCTGTCTAGATTAATTGTTATTGTTTGTTTTAGGTAAAGCTTTAACATAAAATGACCCCCAGGAAATACTGCACATAATTTAAACATGTGCCTGCCACCACAGGACCAGAGTTCTGTCCTGGCTTGTGACTCCTACTGGCCTTGTCAGGATTCTTGTGTTGATGTGATCTGGTAGATCCCTCCCTACATTACATCTTCCCCGTTAAGATCCTCACTCATCACTGTTGAGTGAGACGAAGCAGCAATTATTTATTTACAAGACTTATTTGTTGGCCTTCTTGTATTTTATTAGTGTGGAAAGGGGGAGAGAGGGGACGACATGCAGCAAAGGCTCCCACTCTACCAGGTGAGCTACCTTGGCACCCTTTGTTCTTTGTATGTACCCTGAGCAGTCTAGTTTATTATATTGTTAAAGTTAGTGGAAACTTGTTTCTAATTTTGTGAGTAAGGCTACAGTTTTAGTTGCCTCTGCTCTGCAAACCTTATGAACCATCAGAATGTGCTCCCCCCAAAAGCACAGACTTTTACACCAGAAACTGCATTTGGATACTTTATGTTGGTTTGTTGGATCATTTGTCACCCATCTGTATCGTGGTAACACAAAATACAATGACTACACACGGAATTTTTAATTCAGAGCTTTTTGATTTGTGAGTTTTATTCCAAAAATAGTGATATTATTCCAAACCTCTTTCAAAGCCCAAACTGAATGTCTATCTGTGAAGTGAGTAGTTGTTTACCAAAGAGGCTGATTCCAGCTGTACCACTACAACACACCTTGAAGTGGACACAGAACAACAGTGTCAGTAATATGCAGTTTGAACACTGAGTATTATCAAAAAAACATGATATTGTTGGCCTCCTCTTGATTATTGCAAAGGTCTGGCACAAGCCGAATGACAGTAATGCAGAAAGTATTTCTGCGTGAAATTTGCCTTAAATGAGATGATTGCATCATTATCCAGACAAATGGCTGCTGCCAGAGTGGATGGAATATTTGTAGAACTGAGAGGATGTGTATTTCACTGAATGCAGTGAACCCTGCGGAGCTGCTGTTTATTGTTCTAGGATCCTGATACTCATCTAAATGAGACAGATGAAAAGCTACATATGATATCTTTGTAGCTCAGCCAACTTTTATTTTACTTGATCTTGAGCTGTGTGTAATATGCATGCATCTGTGCTGTATGGCTCTGTATGAAAGTGTGTGTGACTCTCTCCCCCTCTCTCTTCCTGCGTGTGTGTGTTGTTTGCGCAGGGCCATGTGAGAGAGGTAGCAGTGGATTGAATAACTCCCAGCTCGCCCCTTTGGAATGGACCCCCTTATTGAATGGAGCGTTGTCTCAAAGGCTGAGCGCTGGCCTTGATTTGGAGCCAGGAAACCCAACTGTCCCTGTCCATCAGTATGACGAGCCGAGCCGGGGATAAACCCAATGACCTGGAAGAGGGGGGCACAGGAGCGCGGGGTTAGGGCTGGGGTAGGAAGGGACTGGGCAGAAGGTACTGATGTATGGGCACGCAAAGAGATGGGTGATGGTTGGGTCACTATAGACATTCACGATATACTGTGTGGTGCAAGGTAGCAGGGTTAAGATCTAACTTTACTCCCGTCTGAAAATGCTTACTATATATACTATATTATTATACAACAGCAAACATGTCACTCAAACATTTGTTAAAAAATATAAGGAAATATTGCAGTGGTACGGGACTATTTTCAGTGGCAGATTAATAAACATTTGGGGTTCAAATGAGAGTATGGGGCAGCAGCACGGTGTGTGGGATTGTGTGTGTGAGATTGAGTCAAAATAAACTACAGTGTGTGTGTTCATGGTAATGAAGGAACATGTTACTCAGTGCAACAGTGTGGCTCATTGACATTGACATAAGTAAACATGTTGTTTAAAGGTACAATGTGTAGTACCGAGCCACCTGCTCCAAAGAAATAGGGGGCAGTATTTCACCTCTAATACTCAGTCCATACAATCTAAAATCATCAGTTATTAAAAAAGTAAACTATAGTAGTTATCCAGCGTTCATAAATTATTTTTAGTATTTTTGCATTTTTATTGCAAGTATATATTCCAATATACTTGTTATATAGTGTTGATATATATAACTGCTGAAACAGAAAGCCGGTCAAAATAACACTGCTATAATCTTAGATGTCTGTGTATTTACTGTGGCACTAATTTGGGGCTGTATGGTCCTTGTATGGGGCTCGTTTTTGTATTTCGTCCTCGACGCCAGAACGCTGTGAGACGGGCATGCACCTCAAATGGAGCTTCAGTTAGAGGCTGTGGTGGCTCAGATCTGGCTGGCTGGGTCTTTTTCTCGTGTCTCTCTGCCTGTTTGAATGTAAACCCATAAACAAACTAGAACACGGACACGGAACATGGATGTATGTCGCTGAAGCTCCATTTATTCTAACTCTGAGGTCAGACTGGAGCTACAGTGACTCACTATCGTCTTTAGAGGAACAAGTGGTATTACAGACTGGACGGAGCGCAGCTAGCTGTTAGCATGCTCATTTCAGTAGATATCACTGCAACACAACACAGAGACGTCAACACTGTTAGGTGTTCACATTCTGTTAGTTCATTGTTTTAATGTTTTAAGTGTAAATTAAGGAAGATCTTACACATTGCACCTTCAACTATATTATTAACTATAGTTGTTGTGCAGAAAAATAACATTCACCATTTGCATTGTTTTTGTACTATCATTACAACCATTTGTTTTATGCTAAACACAAACAAAACAACAACAATAACTATACTTTGCAGTCAGAAGGTTGCAGCATAGTTATAAAATGAAGGTAAATGAGAGTTTTTCTTTGTTTTTCTTTCTTTCTTTCAACATAAAGAGGAGCCAGGAAGGTTTGACTTTGAGCAATATATTTTATCCCCACCCAAGTTAAAATGTTCAAAGACTGATGTACTCACCCATCACTGTTTCATCTCAAAGAACGGACCTCTCGGGTGAGAAAATAAACGAACCATAGTGTGTGTGTGTGTGTGTGTGTGTGTGGGGGGGGTAAGGGATAGTGTTCACCATGCGTGGGTGTGTGATTGTGTAGACCTGCTGGCGTATGTCTGCTTCATTGTCAGCAAACTAGCATATAATCTTTGAACACTAACCACGCATGGGAACCAGCACTTCACGCACACACACACACACACACACACACACACACACACACACACACACACACACACACACACACACACACACACTCACACACACTTTGTATGTGAACAGTCTGGTTTCTCAGGGATAACACTTCCTTTTGTTAAGGGTTTCATGAGAAGTAGCTGTGTTGGCATGTGTACCTTTTAGTGAGCGTGCTAGCTAATTAAAATATTACTTACCTGCACCACCAGGCTCAGGATAGTTTCATCCTGAAGACTTTTGTCACGTTACACTTCATACTTTTGACATAATATTATATTAACTGGTACTGTCCATACATATTCTACTGCATAGACTCCACCCGCATCCTTACCTGGTCGCTTTCTGATTACAACCTGTGTGGAATTATATTTATTACATTTATTTTATTGTATTGTATTACTAACTGTTCATACCCACACACATCTTAGTATATATATTATACATATCTATACTGCAATATATGTCTTTTCATATTATATTTTATATATCGTATTCCTATTTTCATATACATATTTATGCGAGCACTTCTGGAAGGAGTCTGACAAATAAGAATGTTATTGCTAGGGACTGCTTCACTGTATTTGTTGTGTCCATAATAATAAAGAACTTGAACTTGAATTTTAATATTAGCACTTTAAACAGAGCAGGGAAGAGCATGCACATTAGATTATAGCGCACATAATGTTTCAAGTCCAGTGCCAACGTTTAGAGCCAGTAGTACTTTGTGCTTCATGTGGTGATGGTCAGGGTGTAGTTTCTGGATTGGTGGATGGACGTGGAGCTAATCTATAACACCGGAATCCCATTATTCACAATTAACGTTCATATTTTTATTAATCTAAAACTCTTTCTCTAATCTTATTCAAGTGTTTTACTTGCCTAACCCTAATTATACCATAGTGTATTTGCCAAAGCTACAACCTTCCCATACTGTAGTAGAGTCTGTAAACAAGGTCCAGTGATTTCAATGGTTAAAATGAGAAATCCTACAATTTCCGGACCAGACCCGGGCAGCAGAGGCTGGCTCTGGGGACGTGGAACGTCACCTCTCTGTGGGGGAAGGAGCTGGAACTAGTGCAGGAGGTGGAGCGCTACCAGTTGGATCTGGTGGGGCTTACATCTACGCACAGTCTTGGCTCTGGAACCATACTCCTGGATAGGGGTTGGACTCTATTTTTCTCCAGAGTTGCCCCAGGTGTGAGGCGTTGGGCGGGTGTGGGGATACTCACAAGTCCCCGGCTGAGCGCCGCTACGTTGGAGTTCACCCCAGTCGCCTCCCTACGCCTTCGGGTAATGTGAGGAAAACTCTGACTGTTGTTTGTGCCTATACCCCAAGCCATCTGATCGGAGGCCGCAAGTTTTGGATACTCGGGTGAAGAGAGGGGCGGAGCTGTCAACTGATCACCATCTGGTGGTGAATTGGATCAAGAGGTGGGGGAAGACTCTGGACAGACCTGGTAAGCCCAAACGGGTAGTGCGGGTGAACTGGGAATGTCTGGAGGAAGCTCCTGTCCTGGAGATCTTCAACTCACACCTCCGGCGGAGCTTTTCAGACATCCCTGTGGAGATTGGGGGCATTGAACCTGAGTGGCCGATGTTCAAAACCTCTATTACTGAAGCTGCGGTGATGAGCTGTGGTCTCAAGGTCTTAGGTGCCTCAAGGGGCGGTAACCTTCGAACACCGTGGTGGACCCCGGTGGTCAGGGAAGCCATCCGACTGAAGAAGGAGTCCTTCCGGGTTATATTATTTGGGAGGACTCCGGAAACAGTTGCAGGGTACCGAAGGACTTGAAGGGCGGCAGCCTCTGCGGTGGCAGAGGCAAAGCAGCGGGTGTGGGAGAAGTTCAGAGAAGCTATGGAGAAGGACTTTCGGTCGGCACTAAGGTGCTTCTGGAAAACCATCCAGCACCCGAGGGAGAAGCGGGGAACTATCATAGCTGTGTACTGCAAGGGTGGGACCCTGCTGACTTTGACTGAGAAGGTTATCGGGCGGTGGAAGGAGCACTTTGAGGAACTCCTGAATCCGACTAACACGCCCTCTATGGTAGAGGCAGAACTGGAAGCTGATTGGGGATCATCGTCAATTTCCCTGACGGAAGTCACTGAGGTAGTCAAACAACTCCACAGTGGCAAAGCCATAGGGGTTGATGATATCCGTCCAGAAATGCTGAAGGCTTTTGGGTGTTGAGGGGCTGTCTTGGTTGACACGCCTCGTCAACATTGCGTGGAAGTCTGGCACAGTGCCTAGGGGGTGGTAGACCGGGGTGGTGGTTCCCCTATTTAAAAAGTGGGACCAGAGAGTGTGTGCCAAATACAGGGGTATCACACTTCTCAGCCTCCCTGGTAAAGTCTACTCTAAGGTACTGGAAAGGAGGTTTCGGCCGGTACTCAAACCTCTGATTGAAGAGGTACAATGCAGATTCCGTCCTGGTCATGGAACCAACTCTTCACTCTCGCAAGGATCGTGGAGGGGGCCTGGGAGTACGCCCATCCGGTCTACATGTGTTTTGTGGATCTGGAGAAGTCATATGACCGGGTCCCCCGGGTGATACTGTGGGAGGTGCTGCGGGAGTATAGGGTGAGGGGGTCACTTCTGAGGGCCATCCAATCCCTATACGCCCAAAGCGAGAGTTGTGTCCGGATACTCGGCAGTAAGTCGGACTCGTTCCCAGTGAATGTTGGCCTCCGCCAGGGCTGCGCTTTATCACCAATCATATTTGGGATTTTCATGGACAGGATATCGAGGCGTAGTCGTGGAGGAGAGGGGTTGCAGTTCGGTGGCCTGAGGATCTCATCGCTGCTCTTTGCAGATGATGTGGTTCTTATGGTATCATCGGCCTATGACCTTCAACAGTCACTGGATCGGTTCACAGCCAAGTGTGAAGCAGTTGGGATGAGGATCAGCACCTCAAAATCTGAGGCCATGGCTCTCAGCAGGAAACCGGTGGATTGCCTACTCCGGGTAGGGAATGAGCCCTTACCCCAAGTGAAGGAGGGGTTCCTTACTGGAGCTGCTGCCCCCGCGACCTGACCCCGGATAAGCGGTAGACGATGGATGGATGGAGAAACCAGTTTGAGCACACTTATACAGGTGAATCTGCCTCTGAATTCTTTAAATCTGCTGATATTTTAGATTTTAGAATGGATTCTACTAACAAGCATTGTGTGCATCTCATTCCTCTCAGCTATAGAGCTCCACTGTGCAAAACACAGAGAGCCACACTGTTGCTCTGGGTCAAGTGGATTTATTTAAATAGTCACACATTTACCTCAAGGGGCTTTACAATCTGTAGAGCATACAACACCCTCTGTCCTTACACCCTCACTGAGCTTAAGGAAGAAGAACAAGAACACTCTTTAACAGGGACGGACAGACGTGCAGTAGATGTTGTGTCTACAGAATAGACCAAAATAATAAAATGATAGTATAGACAATTTAAATGACAAAAATTATAAATAGAATGAGAACATAAGCAAAAAATTGATCCGACAGGATGTCAAGCAGCTTCCAGGTGGCCCCTCCTCTCCACCATGTAACCTTGAATTAGGACAGACTACACGACACACAAGAAGCAAAACTGAGGCACATCATTCACACAGAACGAGAAGACACGGAAGAATATAATCAACACACACAGGGTAGAGAAGTCAGCGAGTAAGATGGACTAACACATTGTGTGTGACACCAGCCTTGTTCTTCAAACATATATTCAATTCTAGGCCAGATCGTTTGTTATAAAAAGCAGTTTATATATAATAGCAGTGCTATTGACCGGACATTCAAACTAATAAAAGTGCTGATACATTCTGGAACTCCTATCCCTCTATAGATCAGAGTAAATGTGATCTGAGGAACTCTGACCTGTGCAGTGTTGTTGGACAGCATACACACATACAGAACAAAATGACAGGAAAATAATGTAGGAGAAAAGAGAAATTCCCATATCAAGCGTCTGGCTCCCAGCAGCAGCCCCATATTCAGACTCTGCTTCCAGGGGGGGGGGGGGGGGTCATTCATACAGTACACATTAATCTAGCAGGTATGGTGGTTGGGGAGACGAGGGGAAAGGTAGGCAATGAAGACAATCTTCTGAGGAGGAATCTGTATTATGCATGCTTTTAAAGTAGGCGCTGGGAGCCATAATGTCCTCGACACATTGTCTCCCTGTCTGGAAACAGAGGGGTGGTGGTGGTGATGAAGGGGGTGGAGGGGGGGGTGTTAAATGTCCCTTCTTTTAATGGGGAGCCAAGAAAACCCTGTGCAGACAGAGAACAACAAGGAAGTGTGGGAGTCTTGGCACAGACATAATATATGGAAGACCAGTGTTGTGGTGTGATGACCACCTGAACTTATATAACACACACACACACACACACACACACATAAATATTTTTGGCATACAGATGAAAGTAAAAAAAATCTTAACAGATCTGAAGCCAACATAGAACATGTTCCGTTATATTAACTGTTGCTGAGTATCTGAAGCATCATGAGGAACCACTACATTGTGTTTGTCCAAAATATCTTTAGATGGAAACTTTGCAAACTCCTGTCTCCCCCACAGAAACTCCCAGAGTTGGATCAGTTATATAGATCCAGCCCTGCTGTCCATGAAACACACACATATATAACCATCTGTAGCTTTTATTGGAATCCACCTTTATGGATACTGTTTGTATGAATAGGTATGGATAACCTGCGGTGGATTCAAAACTATCAGCCTGACTGTTAGTAATGAAGTGAAAAACATGTCAAAGATCTCACTTCTACTGTTGTGCAACTGTGAATGAACAGCTGTTATTTTAAATGTTACAATGTAAATGTCCCAGAGTTTCAAATGTTGCTCCCAGAACTTTCTTCGATTCAATTTATTTTCAGTTGACTGTTGTTTGACCACAGCATGCAACACTGCTTCCCACTGAACAAGACAGAACCAACTTGGATCAGATCATCTAACTGCTAGAGTTGTGCCATGATACCAATCATGAACTAAGGGAAATGTTTAAAAGCAAACCAAAGAATAGGTCACAGTTCCACCCATCTCCCCTATTGTAGCAACCTTGAACATGTTTAACGGATCACCTTGACAACTGGTACGTGGACATGACATTCACTAAACTGCTCACTGCACTACAGCTGCATCCAACACATCCGCTATCATCCCGCACATCCAGTTTACATGTGAACAGGAAGAAGATGGTAAGCTGCTGTTCCTATATGTAGAAGATTAGAGGTTCATCCCAATACCTTATTACGCCTCCTTGTTTCACTCTCTTCCTCTTCCTTGCGTCTTAGCTTAGAATATCACAGCTGCACGAGGCGGCCTATAGCAGCAAGTGAACCTATATCCACAGTGACTCTGTTTGTATCCCCTGTGTTGCATGTCAATAAAGGATTGATACTGTTGAGAGCTGCTTCCTGCCTCTCATTCTACACTGCTCCTGATCGTTTTGCACAACATATATATATATATATATATATATAATACAACTTTTTTCTCAATAATATATGATATATGACAACTAAAGTTGTTTAGTGAACAAGTTGGTTCAGATTCAAAGTGAGACTGTGAGAGACATCTGAGCCTCAAATTTCCTACATAATCTGTGACACTGAAATTACACATGCTCATTTATTAAAGTTAGAAGCATGATTCTGTGTTAGATTTAACTAAAAGTCTGTAACAAGACTATTTTTTGCTCACAAGACTACAACACAGGCTCTATTTTCGTGAACCCAGCTACACGGCCAAAGGTCCGTCCATGTTCTTTCGCAAAGGTTTTATGTAATTACACTCTTTAACTTATTTGAATAAATGCATGTATAAGGGTAAACAAATCTGGTCCATTTAACTATAAAATGTAATCCTACATTTTCTTTCCATGACTAATCCAGTGTTTCCTTATTATTTTTACACTCCACTGGGC